>NC_064616.1:858493500-858798069 GCF_023898315.1 Schistocerca nitens | reverse complement strand
GTTGAGCCCAACCTACATAAGTAGGAATGATCATCAAAATAAAATAAGAGAAATCAGAGCTTGAACAGAAAGGTTTAGGTGTTCGTTTTTCCCGCGCACTGTTCGGGAGTGGAATGGTAGAGAGATAGTATGATTGTGGTTCGATGAACCGTCTGCCAAGCACTTAAATGTGAAGTAGATGTAGATGTAGATGTAGTAAACCCCAATCCTTTAAAGACTCAAATTCCCATGTATAAAACAGCTTCAAACATCAGATTACTAAAGCACTAATGTGTTAAATATATGATGTTAAGCATGTAAATGAGAAAAGTTTAAAAAAGGTTTGAAATTATGCTTAAAGTTTGTTGGAAGTCACCAAGTGCTCTCAATATGAAACACTAGATGAATATAATTTTGGTAATTTGAATTCCATTTTAAGCAAAATCAAGTTTCTCATGTATCTAAATGTCTATGACATCATATCTCTTCAAATATGTGTTCCACAATGATAAAATTCTGCAGCCACGCTCTGTGGTGTATGTGAATACTGTCTGCAAACCGTGTTGTGAATAGAGTCATTAGTAAAGAAGAAATAAATTAAAATGTCATGTCTGATGCTGAGGCTTTACTGCATGAACAGTGAAAAAATGGTAAGCAATAAACTTTTTCTCCTTTCATCATTTTCTGGGATGTTTCAGCAAGAAAAAGTTTTTTTAAAGGTTTGAAATTATGTGTAAAGTTTGTTGGAAGTCTTCAAGTGCTCTCATTCCACCAATGATGACTATGTTTTTTCCTTTGTCTGCTTACTTTGTCCCGCATTATTAATGCAGCACCACATATCATTAATTCTTCCTCTTCACTTGCCACAGCATAGCTCTTAATGCAAATACATATGTTGAAATGTTTGTCGCTAGTGTATACAGGAATACAAACAACAAACATCATTGCCAATGTGTTGCTGACTTTGGAGGAACAATGTTGCGAACAGAAACATGTTTTTAATCTCAGTGTAAACACAGTTTAAGAAGAACAGGTTCTGCCTTATATAAGAAGGATAAGTCAGATACCAACAGTTGTAGGATTGTGCCTACCAAAACTGAGGCTTATCATGCTGTGATATTGCTGCTCTACTACCTGGAATCCCATGACTGACCTGCAAATATGGAGTTGATGGATAAAGGAGGGCCAAACTCAATTCATGCAGGATCTCAAAGGCTCCATACAATTAGTGCCTGGGAGAACAGACATATTGTTCACTTGACTGTGCAGGATTGTACAGCAACATCAATTACTTTGAGTCAGGTAATGAATGGGCTTATTTTTAGCAAGACACCTGTCCACACAGAAAGGGTAGTGACATCTGGAGTACCACGGACTGTCAACATGACAACCATTGTTGTGTTTCCCTTGATTTGGCAGCAGAGAGAGGTGAGATGACAGTGGTGTGCCTGTCTACAACAATGGACAAAGGAGTGGTACCATGTCAACTTTACAAACAAGTATCTGTTCTGCATGAAACATTATGGTTGATGTACCTGTGTGTGGAGGCTCCAAGGTGAATGAAAATTGCCAGACAGCATTCATTATCATCATACATGCCCAGCTTGTGGTGTTATAGTGTGTGGTGCCATTGGGTGCATGACATGATCACCTATGGCTTGCATGGTTAGTAATTTGGACAGCAGCCATTACATTTCTGACATGTTAAAGCCAATGGCTGTGGCCTATCTTTGAGGGCTCCATGACATGATTTTCTGACAAGGCCACATGTTGCCCTTGCTGTCCTGACCTACCTCAATATAGAGGGTGTTTGACTGCTGCCCTGGCTGACATATTCTTAAAAACTCTAAGCCAATAAAAACATCTTGTCATGGGCTGCCAAGAGACTGGCACACCACCACTCACCAGCCACTATGATTGATAAACTCTGGCATAGAGAGGAAGCAAAATAGAATGACATACCCATATCTATCACCCAAGTTCAATTGAATTTGATTCCCAACTGTGTACTATATTTTGCACACTGTATACCCCCAAATGATCTACAAATTTAATCATTTATTCTTCCTACTATATTATATATACACAATAAGCAAAACTTCATTTTTTGCTGTCCTTGTTGGTGTTACAGTTTTAATGGCCAGCTGTGTACTTAGCAGAGCTGTTGGATACACAACAAGTGAAAAATATAACTTTCTCAATATTTTAGAATTCCAAAAATACTTCTTTCATGAGTAGCTAAAGCAAACTAATAGGAAAACCCCCTACTCACCATTGCACAAGGTACATTACTGCAGGTAATGAGAATGAATATACTACTCAAGAGTTAAATCTCAATGCACTAATAATGAATCAAATATATAAGATAAAATCCAGAAAGTAATCTTAGGAAAGATGTGGCAATGAAATAATGGCAGGAAGAGTAAGTACAATAAAAATAAAAGAAAGATGTTGAGAAAAGGGGAAAAATTAATCAGCAGACAGAAGATGTTAGGGGAGGGTCATAAACTGATGAAGGAACTTGAGAAGAGGAAAAAGAGAAGAAACAATGAAATACTGTTCATCTGGTTGTTATTTACATTACTTTCTACTTTATGTCCTCTTCTCAGCTCTCTCCCCCTCAGTTTGGTTCCTCTTCCCCTTTTTTCAACATTCCCTGTTCTTCTGTTACATTTGTTTGGCTCTCTGATTAATTCTTATTTTCCTGCTCCTTCAGTTTTTTTTCTTTTTTTATCCCAACCCTTTGTTTACATTTTTTACAACAATCTGCCTCCTCCTCCTCCTCCTCCTCCTCCTCCTCCTCCTCCCAAACACAGAACTGTGCCAGTAGTTGTTCTATTTATAATTTTCATTTTCGAGCAATGGATTATTTGCAAATTATTACCATGGAAGTCCAGATTTTAGAGTTCCAGTGTGGTTCAGAGTTACTTTCATATCCAGATTCCAACAGTACATAATCGAGGATTTGGAAGAGCTTTTCACCCACTTTTTCTTCGCTACTTTCACTTATTTCAAAAACGACTTTCTCTGAATACAGAAACTATTTTTAAAGTTTTCAAAGCTCAGGATTTGATTACTGTTTTCTCTGTGTATCGGCCATAATGCTATATTATTGCACCCAGCAGATCTATACCAAATATTATTCAACAAAAATCTGTAGTTTCAGTCCTCAGTATTTGCAGGACGACTTAAATTTTCCCATCATTCCATGATTTATTATCTTACCTCTTCATTTCTAGCATCTATGCATGAGCTACTCTCCAATATTTCCATTGAAACCACACTCTGAAGATCACACCCAAATTTAAGAGAGCTGAAGTCCATGACTTGGCCACTTGCCGCTTTTCTGTTATCATCCAGCAGAAAATGGGTGCCATCAGGCCCAGCAGTACCATTTACATTTCGGATATTTGTCCTGGAACACACATTTAAGAATAAATAGATAAAGAAGACTTAATTTATTATTCAAACACTGCATCAAAAAATGTAAAAATTCCTTAAACATTCATAAATTCCTCTAAGTATTCTAAAATTTTATCATTTACCATAATTATGATGTTGGAAACTCCAGGATGCAGACTACAGAAAACATATGAGAATAGGTGGCCATTCACTTGTAGCTGATTGCTGTGTGGCACATACTCACATGTAAAGGTATACAGAATGTCACTAGCTTCTCTCTCTCTCTCTCTCTCTCTCTCTCTCTCTCTCTCTCTCTCTCTCTCTCCCCCCCCCCCCCCCCCCAACCCTCCTCCCCCCACTCCCTTGCAGCCCCCTAAATGCACTCACCCACGATACACATCTGCAACAATACAGGTCTGTTTACAACTAACTGTGCTATTTGTTAGGAAGCTAACAGAAATGTTCGTTTCTTGAATCTGAATTATCTTATAATTTACAGAAGTTTTCAATTTTATTTTGAATTTATTGAACTGTCAAGAGTTTTATTGAGAAGGTATCCCATTAGATGAATATAGCAATAAGTAGGATACATTTAATGCAGTGTGAAAACACTGAAACTTTGATATCTGGATAAAAATAGAGCATTATTCTGCTATCTCATTGTGATACTCATAGTGTGACTTACATCTGCAAAGCAGCCAGCAATAAAGTAACATAAAAATTAGAACATTATGTAGGGATTCATTGGAGGAGGACCACACTGATAGTGGTAGAAACTGAACAATCTGGATTGAGATGATGGATATGTTAAAAATGGTGACCACAGGAATACGGCTCAGAAACAATGAATTTGAGGTTCATATTGTTGAGTTGTTCCAATGTCTTCATCAAGCCTTTTCCAACAATGTTTTGAAATTAGTTAATATGATATTCAAAACATCAGTTATGATTGCAAACAGGGTGCAACGTATAGCTGTAGTGGTCTGGACTCTCTCTAAGTTAGGTTTACTGTGTACGGCCTACACTTGACCAGAAATTTGGAGGTATGACCAAGTGAGGTGATGCAGTTATTCTGAACAAGTAGTGTCCAAATCCTCTTATAGCCTTCCTGTTTTAGATTTGGTATGATTTCTGTGAGTCACCTTAGGTGAATGCAGGGATGGTGTCTTAAACAAGGACTCCACCAATACCTCTATCCATTCTTGTTTAATCTGAAGTTGATCTCTAGTGACATAGGTGGTACATTGAACTCTAATCTTCCTTTCAGAGATTGTTGTAAGATATATTGTAGTTGATTGTCTGGCAACCATACTAGCCAAGTCTCTATGAGTTTACTAACCAGAAGAAGAGCTTCTTGTTTTTTAGGCTGAAGTATCTGTGCCTGAGAGAAGCCAACTTTTATAATATAAACATTCTCAGACAATAGCAAGAGGCAACAACAAGCCTTGAGAAGCTTTTTTGCTTAAAATATAAGGGAGAGTGCTTTACTCTAACATTATGCATGAAGATGGCATCCAGTGTGAAAGTTCATTATGTTTCTCTGTGTAAAAAAAGATAATTTTGCCATTAAAAAAAAGAACATGCAGACTGTCAGAATGAACATGAGGGGTGAAGCGATACTTGATTGAGGAAGAATACAGAAGAAAATCTGTCATGTCCTTTCCAAAAGGAAGCATCCTGGTATCTGCCTTAAGTTATTTAGGGCAACTACAGAAGTCCTAAATAAGGATTGCCAGATACAGATTTGAACTGAATTCTTCTCAAATGCAAGTCCAGTGTTTTAAATGACTGTGTCACCTCCCTTGACTGAAACTGAACTTTTGCAGAAACTTAATACTTGAAACTTTACTATTATTAATAAACCTATATATAAGCTGTTTACTGTGCTTACTCATTTGATTACTCTGCCTTTTCATGTAGTGTATCTGTAGTCTAAATGCTAGCTGTCATAGCAATATATTTTGCAAGTTTATCAAAGAACTATTATAGTTGACAATATAGTAGTATTCTAGTTGTCCAGTATCATACTGACTATTTATGTGTCACTAACAGACAAATCCCTGTTTTGAAATAGGCATGCAATACTACCTCAAAATTCATGAGTGACAGAGAGAAAGAACGATGACAAGTAATAGTACTATACTATAACACTGAATGATGCTCACACAATGCATTTCACTTGGGTTTAGATTATACAGGAGTTTAAAGATTTCCCCATCATAATATTTTTTTAGCTTGTGTATGTAAGTTGTGGAAAAAATTAAAAAATTGAAATTTGATGGATCATGTTTATGAAACTGTGCTACCCAGCTGTAACCATAATCAACTTTATGATGTTTCCCAGTTTTGCTGTATAATTTCTTACATGTAGAAGGAGAGGACCCTGGAAGCACAATAAAGAATTTTCTCTTTTTCATTCTTGGCAGAACAATGTTCATAAGTATAAACATATTTTGTGCTTCAAAATAATTTACATATTTTAAATACTCATGCAATAAATGCATATTTTTATGATCCAGGCAATAAAATGATGGAAAATGGAGAACTAGTAAGTAGTCATGACCACGAAAATCATTTCAAAAGAAAACAGCAGACACTGGATTATATGTTATCTTGATCAAAGTTGCAGGAAAACTTCTGCTGGGTGTAGGTTGGAAATGGAAAATTAAGGCTAGAAGGATTGCTAGAATGTTTGTGGTTTAACAGTTCTGATTTTAGTCATGTGACAATGAAAATTTGTATTACTCACTCTCCCAGACCTACCTTTAGTCATACTTATAATATTATAAAAATGATAGATTGCTACTTATCATATAGAGGAGACATTGAGTCACAGATAGGCACAACAAAAAACACTGCTATACAAGTGAGCTTTCGGCCAAAAGATCTTCTTGTAACATAGAAAAGACACACACACACACACACACACACACACACACACACACACTCTCTCTCTCTCTCTCTCTATCTCTGGCCACTGAGAACAGACTTTAGTCATATTTGTTGCACATACTCAGATACTGATAATGCTGTGTTGCAGACAAAACTGTTGAAAATTTTCATGATTAACTGTGCTGCAGTAATGTAATATTTAATTTTAAATCAACTCTGATCTCTTTACTTCTTGGCTCTAAGTTTCCAGTTTTTAATTAATTCTGAGATAGGAAGAAATAACAAATTATGAAATTGCATAGCGATTATCTATAAAATTACAAATACTTACATTTTGTTCATATTATTATCGACCCCGTACTCTGTCTTATTTGGATTTATAGAGTCTGTCAGTGGTGGTTTGATTCTGGATGACAGCAGGTGCCCATTGGTTTTTATCTGCCCATGAAGAAAAAAGGCACTTAATGCTAATACATCATATACAAGCAAAGCAAATAATTATAAAGGCAATGAAAAATCTGCTACATGAAAATAGGACACTTTATTCTGACTACAACAAAAACAGTGGGGAAAATCAAGCAAAACTGATTCAGTCATACAAAACTCACATGGAGTGACTGGTATGGAGGTGGCACAGAAAATGTGGCAGTATGGTTAATTGTTTCTTTGGTACCATAGCTCCACGTTGCAGGAACAACAAAGTGCTGTGAGTGGTATGATGGAGCTGCAAAAAGAAAAAGAAAAAAAAGAATAAATAAACAGTTATTATTTCATGCTTTTAGGTGAATATGTGATGGATGTCATGCCAACATTAATCAGCATCAACCAGCATGTGCACACACACAATCTTTCTAGTGATTTCCTTAGCTACTAGACATAATGTTTCACAGACCTGATGATCTCACACACACCAGCTTTCATCTTCTTTCTTAAATGCAGTTCCCCTCTATTTTCCTTTTCTGTTTCTTTTATAGAAGAATGCTGCTGCTAGAAAATGGTTTACTGTATACTGTGCTGATCTACATCTATACGTATACTCTGCAATTCACACTTAAGTGCCTGGCAAAGGGTTCACCAAACCATTTCACTCCTGAACTGCTCGCGGGGAAAGCAAACACTTAAATCTTTCTGTGAAAACTCTGATCTTGCTTATTTTATTACAGTGACCAAATTGGTGATTAAAATTTCATGAAAACATCTTGCCATGACAAAAAACACCTTAGTTTAATGATTGCCACCACAACTGGCATATTATATCTGACACATTCTCTCCTCTACTTCATGATAGTACAAAATGAGCTGCCCTTCTTTCAGCTTCTTTGATTACCTGTGTCAATCTTTTCTGGTCTTGATTCCAAATCACACAACAATAATTCAGAAGAATGAGACATAGTAAGTTGGAAACTTCTCCATTAATATAACTGAAATTTTTTTCACTCTTTCATTCTGTAACTAATGCAACTGCTTACATCATATGTTATATATACAGACATAAGTCAAACTATTATTTATGCAGAATCCCATTCAAATTTATAGTTCATTTGTTTGTACTTATTTTCTTGATTACAATTACGTAATTGGTTTTACTAGAAGCCTGAGTAATTAACAGTTATGGGGAATTAGAGTTACAACACTGTCATGTAATCAGAAAGTATTTTGAGCACAGGAGGTATTGCTACTACTCATCAAAGAGTGGATGTTCCCAAATTTCCAAGAACATATTTTAAATCATCTAAACCTAATTAACTTGTGAAATAATTGACATTAAAAGTCTGGACCTTCATAATTTCAGTAATATATTTTGCTTTAATGCCTACAACATTCTGAATTTTGACAATTTATTTTTATTGCTATATTTTTTATGAACCAACAACATCTCTCCCTGATTCAGTCACTATCTGAGATTTCAGATAATTTAGAATTATAAAGTATTTATTTCAAGTTGAATGCCATACTTGTAAATACTGGATTTCAGACTATGGATACATAATAAGGTTCCATATGCTTTTATGATTTACTGCCCTTCAGCATTTTTCACAAACAAGATAACAGTAAAATCTTCAATTCTATGCAATATGGCAAAATCTAACCTAGCTACTTTTCAAAACATTAAGTAGTTTCAGAAATATCATCATGTTCTTATGTCTGTTTTTAAATAGCACCATCATGTCGGTTTGAGTGAGAGTGTGCACCCCGAGAACATCTATATCTCACCTCTATGTCGGATTGTGTAAGAGTCTGTGGCTGGCAAGCAAATGCTAACCATCTATGCAGCTGGAAGTCAGAGATCAGCAAGCATTTGGGTAATACATCAGTGTCAGTATGAAAGAGTCTGCACCTATCTAGCATGATGCCAACATCTCAGTTTCTGTATGAGAAAGCCAGTGCCTGGTCAGCACACGGGTAAATGATATTAAATACTGTACTATAAATTCCAAAATTGTTCTGTATGCCGATGACACGTCTATTGTATGTAAAAAGGAATCATGTAATGAACTAGAGGCCGAGTGTAATAATGTGACAAAAGAAATTGTTCAGTTTTTTAATGAAAGCCACTTAAATGTAAGCACCAGTAAAACATGTTTGATGGAGTTTAACAAAAGTAGTTTGAATAATGAAATAAAATTATACATGGGCAACGAACTGGTAAAGAAAGAGTCTAGTGTAAAATTCCTTGGCATAACAATCCAAAGCAACCTGAAATGGGACACACATATTGACTCTCTAGCAACTAAGCTGTCAAAAAATATATTTGCAATCAGTACTATTAGCAAGTTCTGTAGAGACGCCGTAGTCCTAAAGACTGCATACCATGCTCTTTTCTCCTCTCACTTGAACTATGGTATTGAAATTTGGGGGGCAACAACCAAAGCTAACCTAGATAAGCTACTCATTCTTCAAAAAAGGGGTGTGAGAATAATCTGTGGAGCAAAATATAGGGAATCTTGTCGCAACTTGTTTCCAAAAACAGAGGTGTTAACTGTTATAAACACATACATTCTAAAAGCCATATTGGTTGTGAAAAGACTGCACCCAAACACTTATTCTGATTTCCACCAGTACAATACTAGAAATAAAGAAAGATTTTACATTGGCAGCCACAGAACAGCACTTTACGAAAAGGGGCCTCAGTATGCAGGTATAAAATTAGCTAATGCACTGCCTAGAGCAGTCATGGCTCTTCCTACAATTAAACCGAAACATCAGCTTAAGAAATTTTTAGTAAAACACCCTTTCTACACATTAGAAGAGTACCATACTTATATCAAGAACAACAAATGCTTTGTGAAATTATGTGAACAGAAATAAGTAAACACCTTATTGTAATTTTGTTGTAAATTAATGACGTATTCAGAAGAATGTGTCTTGTGTATTGTACAAATAACTTTAATCATTACTGTTTCTTTGTACATGTGCAGTGTACCATTCGATGTTGAATAAAGCTATTATTATTATTATTATTATTATTATAACAATGTTGATTAGAGTGAAAGATCCAGGCTAATTATCCAGTACCTAACATGTCGTGTGAAAATTTGTGCACTGACATCATGTATGTAACTTTCCTGTATGTTACCTGTAGTCTCAAAGCATTAATATTTGATCACTAATATTTACTGGACAGTATGATTAATTCTGGTGATCATACTACAAGCTATTTTGTGTTAACTATTACTTTCATATTTCTGTCACTGTACATTATGCCACTGTGAAGTTCAACAAATTTTGTGATTCTTAGTGATTGACGGATTAGTTCTCTTCTGGACATGGTTAAGAAGGAAAATATGCTCATTTTACCATATAAACTGTGATCCATCAACTGGAACTGGCCATCTATAATGTTGTGTGTGAATGGAGTGTGAGGAGCCACTTTGAAATTTAATTATTGTCTGGTCTACATCATTTTTGCACTATCCTTCATAGTATCAGTTTCCAAATCATCATTTCAGTACATCAAGATCTGAAACTTCAAGATACATAAAACGAAATGCAACATCAACAACAGGTAAGGGGGGCATCAAATATGATGCCCTGGTCTGAGGAGTTGTTCCACTCTGCCACAACTGACAAGGACTCATGCATATGAGAAACTCTTATACCGTATCTCACTCATAAGAGATTTACGAGGCACACTATGTTGCGTATGGTGCCTCCGTGTGAAGACATCTACTTATTTAGGTATGATGAAATGAGCTCATACACATAAGAAACAGTGGCATAGAAATTTGGAATGAATGGATAATTAGAAGTGAGGAACAGTGTCAGTGAACTTACAAAATGTGTGGAAAAGTAACAGGCAGTGCATAATGTATGAGAAAAGAACATTGATGGTAAACTGCAATTTGTGACAAACAGACTTCAAGCAGAAGCCAACATCAATGAGTGATAAGGTGTAGCAAGTTGGAAAGTTCTCCATCTGTTATGTTTTCTGCTCCCAAGGATAATTAAATTTCTTTTGCTGTTACATTCTATACCTCATGCAGCTACACATGCAACATGTACAGGCATATTACAAATTGTTATTTATGCAGAATTACATTTAAATTTATAAGTTAGTTGTTTATATTTATCTTCCTGATTACAATGATGCAGTTGATTTTACTAGAGGCCTGAGTAATTAAAAGTTATGAGTAATTTAAGTAACAACACAGTCCTGTAATTAGAAGGTATTTTGAGCCAATGGGCAATACAGTAAGTACTGCTACAGCCCATTCAAAAGCAGACATTTCCAACTTTCGAAGAACATATTTTAAATTTTCTGAAACTAATTAACTTGTGAAATACTTGACGTTAAATGTCTATACACTCACTATTCCAATTACCTCTTTTGCTTTAATGCCTATGAGGTTCTGAACTTTGAAAACATATGTTTATTGCTATATTTTCTATGAATCAGACAACACCTCTCTAATTCAGTCATTATCTGAGATTTCAAATAATTTAGGATCATAAAATATTTATTTCAAAATGGATACCATACTTGTATATACTTTATTTCAGACTATGGATACATAATAAGGTTCCACATACTTTTACAATTTACTAACCTTCAACATTTTTCAAAAACCAGATAACAGTAAAATATTCAAGTCTATGTGATACTGTAAAATGTAACCCAGACAAATTTCAAAACATTACATACTCTCAGAAATCACACCATGTTCTTATGCCTGTTTTTAAATAGTCACCCATTCCCAAAAATCACATCTGCAATAGGTAAGCATTTGGATAGCATCATCATATCAGTTTGAATGAGAGTTTGTGTGTTAGTGTACGCTAATGCCAGCACACCATGGGGCATAAGAGGTTACGAGAGTATCAATAGAGGCCAACAACAAGACTCACTGGAAACGTGCCACCAACGCCCTCTCAGCTGCCAGTATTTAGGATCGCCACTGTGGACCGAAAGGCCAGTTTAGCAAGTTAGTTCGAGCCTGTAATGCCAGTTAGTTCAAGTCTGTACGCCGTTAGAGTTCCAGTGTGTCACTGGAACGAAGCCACAGACTTAGCTCTAGCACAGACAGGCAGCACATAGCAACCTTATAGTGAACACAGCAGACTTCTACTTCAACAGCAGTGAGGCTACATGGACTATTCAGAAGAGAGCTTGCACCACAGCACATTGAAACTTGAGTTAAGTAGCTCTTTGTTTATGAATAAAGAACCCAGTTACTAATTGCATGCAGTTTGTGTTATAGAATGAGGACACTGGCCACCAACCAACATCCTCTCCTTGCTTTCCATGGTACAGCTCTACAGAGACAATGAGATGACATAGAAGTGGCTAATGACAATGCAACATTCTGCACCCCGGAATCATGTATGTCACACCTCTATGTCAGATTGTGTTAAGAGTCTGTGGTTGGGAAGTAAACACTAAAAATCTACGCAGCTTGAAGTTGGTGACTTCCAAATACTTGAGTAATACACCAGTATCATTATGAAAGAATCTGTGCCTAACTAACATTATGCCAAAATGTCAGTTTCAGTATAGAACATTGGTGACTGGCCAGCAGATGGATAACATGAATGTGTCACTTAGGGTCAAAGTCCAAGGCTAATTATCCAACACCTGACATCTCATCTCATGTGAAAATCTGTGTTTTGACACAATGTGTGTATCATCCATGTATTATACATCCTGTGTCCAAAATTAAAGCAACAAACCACTGTTTCCCCATCCTGTGTCTAACGCAGGATATAATCATACAAACTGTCAATAGATGTCCATATGGTCATGTTCTGCATGGAACATAGTATTCTGGTCCATGAACAACCACACTAATGTTGACATAAGGCACCTATCAAATGTGTTAGTATTTTCTGGGTAGTCCAAATCCACAATCGCTGTGTATAGTCATAGATGGTGCCGTATGGCACAGTGAAGACACATACCAGACTCTACGTGGTGGGGGGACACAGGAGGAATGGAAGCAGTATAGTCATAAATTGATCTGGCCCAAAGGCTTAACGTGAATCATTTTGTTATTTTACTGATGTGGCGACAGTTTATAGAGACCAGAATGATATCCTGAAGACCAGAGCAGCGCTGACCACGTGTGACATCAAAAAGAGAGGACTGTTATTTGACTGTAAGGGAACAATTGTACCACCTTAGACCACACAGTACCTGGCATCTGACCTCGCAGCAACAACTGGACGAATTGTATTGAGGTAAACGGAGTAAATAAGGCTTCTGCATAGTGACCTTTATTGCCGGAGACCTGCTGTATGTATACCTCCGATGTGAATTCACAGAATGGAACATCTACAGTGGAGTTATCAACATGCAACACGGATGGTTGAACAGTGGGCCAATGTCCTTTCCACAGACGAGTCCCAATTTGATCTGGAGAGTTATTCTTGACAGATTTGCATCTGGAGGGAATGTAGAACACGAGTTTGGAACCCAAACATTGTGGAAAGAAACTGATATAGAGTCCCTAATGATGTGAGCAGGTACTATGTTGAACATTCAAACACCTCTTCATGAACTTACATGGATGAATCAGCAAGGTTTAACTGCTGTCAAGTATTGTCATGAGATCTCGTGACCTCCTGTGGGGTTGCTGTGAGTTTCTGTGGGCTCAGACTTTGTACTGATGGGTGATAATGCTTGACCTCATAAAGCATTGGTGATTGATATTTTCTCGGAAACAGAATAATTTGCACACGGGTTGCATCCCGTTAGCATCCACCAACCACTCTCTGAGACTTGCGAGCAGCTCTGCATGAAGAATGGGCGTTATTGCCTCAACATGGGATTAATGACATCATTTACAGCATGCCCCATCATTGTTAGACCTATACTGATGCCACAGGTGGTTACACCCCATACTGAGCACATTAATCAGTTGTCGGAATGGGTGTGTAAATCTGTTAAGTTGGAAAAAACGAAGAACATATTTGTCTACCATTATGCATGTTGCAGTTGTTTACGGTCTGTATCCCTTACATTGTTTCTACTTTACTATCACCTGTTCATACTGCTTTGTGGCAAAATACACGTAACTTCTCAAAATTTCTGTTTGTTGCTTTTATTTTGGACACTGGTGTATTTGTAATCTCAGAATGTTGATGTTTCATCACTAATATTAACTGGACATTATGAATTCTAGTGACTGTACTACATGTTATTTTGTGTGCACTCTTACTTCTATGTTGTACATTATGCCACTGTGAAGTTCAACAAATACTGTGAATGGGTAATGGTTGGGTTAGTTCTCTTCGGGACATGTATATGAAAGAAAGATGTACATATCTTAGCTCTGTAAACTTATCTATAAACTGGAACTGGTCATCAATAATGTTATAGTGGGAATAAAGTGGGAGGAGCCACTTAAAGATGCATAACACCGCATATAACATCAGCAACAGGTAAGGGGGACATCACAAGAAGATGAACAAGCATAGTGTAGGCAGTCCCTTGGGTAGATCCATTATATCATCTAAGCTAGTAAAATTCAGTCTTTGGTTCACCTGCTCTGCAACATTTCCTATCTGCAGTTCCAATTTTAGTTGTTCATAATTGTAATCCTTAGGTACTCAGTTACAGTGACAGCTTTTAGATTAGTGCGATTTAAGGTGGTACTCAAATGTTACGCATTCCTTTTAGTACTCACATGAATGACCTAACACTTTTCATTGTTGAGAGTAAACAGCCATTTTTTGGACCATAAAAATATCTTGTCTAAATCATTTTGGAATTCGTTTTGACCTTCTGGTGAGGTGACTAAATGAAATCATCATCTGCATCCATTCTAAGAGGGCTGTTCAGATTGTCTCATAATTGATGTAAGCTATAATGATAAGGCAATGTTTTTATGGGTATTACGCAGAGGCAAAAATAAAATCAGTTGTTGCATCCACTGTTGTTCGCAGCAAATCAGAGCAATGGGTAAGTGCATGTGTGTCACGTGAACAGGTTAAAATAAGTTGTTTTGATAGTTACAATGTAACAAGTGGACTTGTCTAATAATATGTAAGCATTACTGTGCTAGAATAGTGATACCATCAATTGTGATTCTTGTATAGAGGTTTTTGAAGAAGTGTCAGCTGCTTAATCAACACATCCCTCCCCTTGCAATCCACTTACAAAGTGATATACAGTGGATTATTGCTAAGAGCTTAAATCTATCACAGAATGGCAGTCGCATAAATGATGGTAATTAATAACAATATTTTTCTTAAGGCATGACATGAAGTTGTGTGGGAGGCATGCAACCATTATGTAAACTTGAATCTTTATCCACTGCTGAACAGATCACTAAACAATTTGCTGTTCAGAAGTGATTTACTGATGTGTTTCAGGCAGTTCCAATCATCCAAAATATCAAAAATAAGGGCAAAGTCTTCATACAGAGTATGGAGTCATGTGCATCGCCCATCAGTTTGGAACTTAAATTTAACAAGCCTGGAGTGTAACACTAATATTTACAAAAATTGTGGAATTCAGTTAAGTTCTGATGCTGATGGGTGATGTACATGACTTTATACTCTGTATGAAGACATTGCTCTTATTTTTGATATTTCTGATGATTTGTCAGTAAAGCAATTCTGAACAGCAAAGTGAATAATTATTTAGTGACCTATCAGCCATGGATAACGATTCAAGAGTATTTTTTGTAAACATAAATTATGTTTCTGATAAAGAAGGAAATAAAATGCTGCCTGTAAAACTAACCTGCATCATCAACCCATGTAGGTATAATGTCTCTCTCTATAGGTAACTCCAAACCAGTCAACAATCTGTAATAACCTTGCAACACAAGCACAAGTTCTGCTGCATCTTGTTCGTCTAAACTTAACACCAGTTCCTGTAGACAGAAAGACCAGTTTATAGCATAAAAAAGAAGTTTTTACAAGTACGAAGATGCAACACAGAATTGTGCAATTCACAACATATACGAGAATGGGGATTTGTGTCATGCCATATATTCTAAGAAAGGAAAATAAGTGTTCAGTTTCCTTTTAATATAAAGCTCAGAGAGCAAGTTTGAATTTCAGAAAGACACAACAGAAAAATCAGCCAAGTCTTTTTAAAATGTACCATCTAGTGCGCACATTAACCAATTTATGTGATATATGGAAAACCTAAATCTGGATGATCAGATGCAAATCTGAACTCTCACTATTCATGGGTTAACTACTGTATAACCTCACTTGGTACATATAATCAACAATTATTGCAATAATAATAATAATAATAATAATGAAAACATTCCCATGATGGCTGAGCAAAATACTAATTTAAATTAGGGGTGTGTGACGAAGCAAGCTGGGGTCTCTTTACGTCCGCTCTTGTTTCGCCATCTGCCTCCTTAAATTCATTTCATTTTATTTTAATTTTAATTACCATTAACATGCATGAGTATAATCTGCATTTCCATAAAAGTGAAAGGTTGGCCCTCAGTCTTAAGGAATATAGCACCACATGTAATTTTGTGCTTTGTTATGTGTATGTAATTAATTTCCTAATTTATTTTGATCTTTCCTAGTTAATACCTTTGTTATAGGGTGAAATCAGTAATTGTTTGTGACTTAGATTCTATTGTTGACTTATAAACAGATATAAATTCTGTAATAATTATAAACATTTGGAAGAAGAACTACTAGGATTCTTAAAGTATTTATTTGGCTCTATTCGAAAACATATTAGCAAAGCCAGCCCTTAATTAATTCCAAAATAATTACCAGGTTTGTCAAAAGTATTTTTTGTATAACTGTATCTGTTAATTTCATTCTTTAAACAAATAATTTGGCTTAAGCTTTGTGGTAGAAGAAAATGTTGAAAAGAAAGAATTTTTTGATATATTCAGTTAATTGAATGAGTTATGTTTTAATTGTAATTTCAGTAACTTAAGCATTGAACAATGTATAGTTTGAGTGCCTATAATTAAGAGGATATATAAAGGACCAATTTTTGGTCCTGAGTCAGTCATTCCAAGGCCGATTTTCAGATGGGAAGTATGTATTGGTTAGAATAACAACAATGCATCAAATTGGCTGTGTGTTAGGACAATATCTGTTTAATTTATTTTAAAAATAGTGTCACATGCACCGTATTATTATTCTGCAAGAACTGTGAACTGTGTGGTTAGGTTTTTATTGCTCATAGATGTTCAACAGCAAACTATTGTAGCAGTATGCTGATGTTTGCCTGCAACCTATTAATGAGGCTTATCCACATTTACCAATAGTGAACTGGCCCTATACTGTGCAGTATTGCGAGCCTGTGAACAGCGAAGGTAAATAAGTGTGAAATGCAACTGTGCAACTGTCGACTACATCATTTTAAGTAGTCAGTGTTGAACTTCCACCCCCATTTTTCAGCCACTATAACAATGCAGTACATCGACACTGAGGACTATCAACAAAGAAATAAAGCAGGCAAATGTCACAGGTGATCTACAAAATCATGCAATGTCATATGTACGATTGGGTTTTTGGTGTCACAGGTTTTAGAAAAGCTAAAAGGAAAGGGACAAAAATACCCATGGTCAGACCAGATCACAAATTATGAAGATCACAAACATAACAATATTATGAAAGGGATAGCTGCTCCTCACCATACAGCGGAGGCTTTGAGTCGCAGATAGGCACAACAAAAAAACTGTCAGAAAGTGAGCTTTTGACCAACAAGGCCTTTGGCAGAAACAGACACCATACACACACACACACTAATGCAAACACAACTCTCACACATGTGACTAATCTCTCAGGGTAAGATATTTACACAAAACAGAACAAAGCTCTGTGTGTGGTCAATGAATAATCAAACAAATAAATGAAATATTAAAAAAATTAATCATAGTACTATAATTTTATACTGACTATCATGCATTTAATGAAAATGTGAATCTACAAACCAAAGAGTAGCAGTGTGAAGATTTTATTTTCCCAGGAAACGCTGACAAGACAGTCTACATTGATGGAAAATCCAGGTAGCCCTACTTCATCAAAGGTAGGGCCATATGTGAAAGCAACCACATTATATGCAAACTTCCCTGCAACCATTGCACAGCATTTTATGTGGATCTACTTCTACACGACTACTGTGCATTTCACAATTAAGAGCCTGGCAGAGCATTCACTGAACCACCTTCAAGCTATTTCTCTACCATCCCACTCTCTAACAGTGCATGGAAAAAATGAACATCTAAATCTTTCTGTACAAGCTCTGATTTCTCTTGTTTTATTGTGATCATCATTTCTTCCTATGTAGGTGGGCACTAACAAATTCGTCTTATTTTTTTAATTCACTTTTATAATATGTACACCAAAAATGGAATGCTCATGAAATGTTTTGTGTAATATCCAGTGTCAAATGAAATAGAGCAGCCTCAACTCAGTCTGGTGCAATATTAGTCTGAGTTATATTTATTGACTGTGACAGCAAAAACAAATATTTGCAGCTGTGTCTGAATACAGGTGTTTTTGATCAAATTACGAAGCAACATCATGTAGCAGATGCTTTAACCCATCACTGCTGGAAAGACTGATTTCTTTAACTATAAATATTGGATTGAATATCGTGCCAGACTAATCTGATGGGCAGTTATAGATTAGGGACACAAAGCAACTTTTTGAGTGTAACAAGAATGAAAACTGGTTTTCTCAACACTGTGCATGACATGCAATGCCCCATGAACAGTTTTTGTCTGGATTGACTATTTATCCAATGCAAAAACAAATTTGAAAATATAATAAACACCATACAAAAGATACCTGGGAAAGACCCCTCTTCTGTTCCCACTCTGTGGGTTGAGAAGGTGAAGAAGCATCTGCCTAACATATAATAAGGCAACTGGGATAAATCCCTGTGCCTTTGGACACTAACAACTGTTCACAGAAATCACTATTCATGTTGGTATTGGGCTTTAAAGATGTTTCATCCCAGATCCTATGGAATTCACTATCTTGGATAAACAGATCATTTGCAATGTGGATAAGACTCTTTTACAGCATTGCCCCAGTAAGATGCAGCCTGAGTAAACAAATTATTCCACCACAGTCCCACTGAATACCCCCAGAATTTTAATGTACCATGATGAAAAACCTACTGGATTGTGAGAGTTATACGTATCATTGGTGTTCTACATCTGCATCTACACCTACATACATACTGTGCAAGCTACCATATAGTGTGTGGTGGAGAGTGTTCCTCATAATATTCCTCAACTATGCATACTGACTAGCTGATATATACGATGTGACATTAACAAGAAGATGGGTCAGAACAAAGTCTATCGAAACCCAAATCATCTGATCAGATGGAGCACAGTGAATGTCTTAGATGGAGAATGGATGACACATAAGCTCGTGCGTCTCTAATATCCAGCAGGATTTTCACTGCTGAACAACCGGCACAACTCAAGCATGTAAAAGCCTTTAGCTGCTTCTCTCAATTTACCCCTTGCTTTTCAGGCCAGACTCTCTATGGAAACTATAATTAATTCTTAACTCTCTATACAATTTCTATGGATAATAACTCTCACACTGAATAAATTGAGTCCTTCCTGTGAGATACTATGAGTATCATGCACTCAAATACGAGGGTAATCCCAAAAGTAAGGTCTTTTATTTTTTTTATAAGTACAGAACTCTGTTTGTGTGGCAGTTGGTCACACTGTTTTGGAGAGTTCTTCACACGCTGTGTGTAAACATGCGCACTCCGCACTGAAGCACTCACCCTAGGATTGGCAGCCACTGAGAATGGAGCTCCCATTGAATGTTACTGCCAAGTGAAAATTGCACACAGTTATTTGGTTTTTGAATGCAAAAGGCACTGTGCCGATTGAAATCCATCGCCAATTGACGGAAGTGTATGGTGAGTCAAACATGGATGTCAAAAATATTTGTAAGTGGTATAGAGAGTTTGTAGCTGGTCGGACTGAAATTCACGATGAACAAAGGAGCGGGAGACCATCAATTTCTGAGGGGAGAGTGTTGAAGGTTGAGCAAAGCATGCGTGAAGATCGGTGGATCACCCTGGATGATCTCTGCACATTGGTTCCTGAGGTTTCCCGAAGCACCGCTCACAGAATTTTAACAGAAACATTGAACTACCAGAAGGTGTGCGCAAGATGTATGCCACCCATGCTGACTGAGGACCACATGTGGCAATGAGTTGATGCTTCCCGTGCATTTCTTTACCACCTTGCAGCCGAACTTTCTGGACTCAACTGTCATGGGTGACGAAACCTGGGTATACCACTTTACACCTGATACCAAGCAACAATCACGCCAGTGGCAACATCCTTCTTCACCAAAGCCGTGGAAATTCAAACAAACACAGTCTGCCGGTAAAGTCATGACAACCGTTTTTTGGGATCGGAAAGGGGTATTGCTGGTCGACTTTATGCCCACTGGGACCACAGTTAGCACTGACAGGTACTGTGGACTCTGAAGAAACTCAAACGGACAATTCAGAACCAGAGAAGAGGAATGTTGAGCAAGGGCGTACACATTCTCCATGACAATGCTTGCCCACACATCGCTCGACAAACCGTTGATCTCCTGCAATAGTTTCAGTGGAACATAATCACCCACCCACCCTATAGTCCTGACTTGGCTCCCAGTGACTTATCACCTGTTCCCTAGGTTAAAAGAACATTTGGCTGGAAAACGATTCAGCTACGACGACGAGGTGAAAGAAGAGGTTCATAACTTTCTGGACAGCATGGCAGCGAGCTGGTATGACATGGGCATACAAAAACTGCCACAGCATCTACAAAAATGCATCTAGAGAAATTATGATTAGGAAGAAAAATAGCTAAATGTTCAAGCTGTAAACTGATGTAAACATTGTAGAAATAAACAGGTCTAAGTACTTATAAAAAAATAGGAGACCTTACTTTTGGGATTAACCTCGTATTTGAGTGCATGATACTCATAATATCTCACAGGAAGAACTCAATTTATTCAATGGTTATGCAGCACAACTATCTTTTTATGATTTCAAACTAGGGAAATTAACTTTGTAAAAATATAATAAATCAAAGTCACTGGAATTATGGGAGCATATAATCAATGCTAGATATTAATTATATCTGTAGTAGTTGGGGTTCCAACATATCAACAGATGTAGCTTACCTTTTTATCTGACTCTGGAAAATGAATTTTGACACAGCGAGTTATTTCATCTTCTTGCTTTACTGTGATCTGGCTCATTTGCTCTATGTCAGCCAGTGGAACAGGCTGTAACAATTTGTATTGCTTTAAATAAATTTCAAAACAGATCTACATAATGAATAAAATATCAAATACAGAATACTAATACTTACAACACTGTTCCTCAAACCTGTTATCTGACTGATTCCAAATTTAGGGCTGACTAAAATAACACGTTCAATACTCATGTCCTTAAAAAGAAAAACAAAGAGTATTGTAGTTTTTACTTCACTTTCTGTTTAGTTATTTGTTTTATAATAAGCATAATATACTACAATTATATTATAAATATCATATTATAAACAACATCATTTAAAAATGATCAGAATTTGTTTGTTTCCCCATTACAGTTTACTCAAGTGTACTAAATTCAGCTGTATAAAAAATGCACATATTACTTTTTTTGCCATAACTGACCATATTTCAGAGATTTTTTCGAAGCAACAATGAAGGTTATGAGAAGGAAAGTTGCTACTCACCATATAGCAGAGATGCTGAGTCGCAGATAGGCACAACAAAAAGATTTTCACACTTAAAGCTTTTGGCCAATGGCCTTTGTCAACAACAGACTCACATACGCGCGCGCACACACACACACACACACACACACACACACACACACACACACATGCAAATGCAACTCACACACACGGCTGCAGTCTCAGGCAACTGAAACCACACTGTTGCAGTGTGGTTTCAGTTGCCTGAGACTGCAGTCATGTGTGTGAGTAGCGTTTGCATGAGAGAGAGAGAGAGAGAGAGAGAGAGAGAGAGAGAGAGTGTATCGTTGACAAAGGCCATTGGCAAAAAGCTTTAAGTGGTAAAATCTTTTTGTTGTGCCTATCTGCCACTCAGCATCTCCGCTATATGGTGAGTAGCAACTTTCCTTATCACAATATTGTTACAGAGAATATTTAAAAAAAACGCTATAATTTGAAAATTAGGTACTGAACAGCTACCCCACTTACATGTACATGTGTAAGTTATTTATATAAAATTAAAAATGTTCTTACATTTATTGAAAAGCATTTAGCTCCATAGCTTGGCAATTCACTAATAATATTCAGATAATACAGCTTTGCCTGCAAACTTGTAAGACTCTTCTGTCCTGATGGAGAAAGATTGTTGTTAAGTTTAAGAAAATGGCCAATCAATTTACGAAGCTCCTTCCTCTTCATTGTACTTATGAGTGAAACAGGAACAAACCTTTCAAGGCCAAATTCACGCCTGTGGAAAATGAATATTAGTTAAATACTGATGCACAGTTTTTCAATGATTATTTTTAAGAGAATACACAGATGTTTAAAGGTAATAATCATTTCTATTACTATTATTCACATTGTTGTGCTGCATTTTACTGCACTTAGTGTTTACTGAGGCATAATTAGTTCATTTTTTTGTGAAGATTCAGGAATTATTCTTTTGATCAATGCAGAAGTATCAACAGAGTAAGACAGAAATAACATTTTGTAAAAGGTAGTAACTGGTTTTCTTTTATCTTTTGTATCTTTTAAATACACAAGCTTCAGTAAATTCTGCCATAAGAATACTTACTAATTTTGAAGACAAAGAACTCAAGTCAACATATTTTACAAATTTCCATCAGTATTTGGTTTTGGGGATCATTCATAATTTAAACAGGAAGTAATTACATGCACCTATTTTAACAGTTTGGTGTTAGCAGTACCAACAAAAAACATAACAGCATCTGTTCTCTAACAAAATTTGTTAACAACTCAGTCCAGTAAGTGAACAATAATGGCTTTTACAAATGCAAAATTAAAAGCCAGACCATTCTGAATTATCCTGTTCTGGATATATTCATATTTCATAAAAGAGGGGAATATGTACCTATAAATCTCACTGATAGTTTCCTTTTCTTTTTTGAGTCATCAGTCTTCTGACTGGCTTTATGCAGCCTGCCACAAATTCCTCTCCTGTGCCAACCTCTTCATCTCAGTGTATTACTTGAAACACAAGTCCTCAATTATTTGGTTGGAAGTATTCCAATCTCTGTCTTTCTCTACAGCTACCACTAGTACCATGAAAGTATTACATGATGTCTTAACAGATGTCCTACTATCCTGTCACCACTTCTTGTCGGTGTTCTCCATTTTCCATATATTCCTTTCCTTGCCGACTCTGTGGAGAACCACCTCATTCCTTAACATATCAGTCCACCTTATTTTCAACATTCTTCTGTAGCACCATATCTCAAATTCTTCGATTCTCTTCTGTTCTGGTTTCCCTGCAGTCCATGTTTCACTACCTTACAATGCTGTGCTACAAACGTACATTCTCAGAAATTTCTTCCTGAAAGTAAGGTCGATATTTAAGACTAGTACACTTCTCTTGGCCAGGAATATCTTTTGCCAGTGCAAGTCTGATTTTTATATCCTCCTTGCCCCATCTGTCTTGGGTTATTTTGGTGCCTAGGTAGTAGAATTCCTGAACTTCATCCCTGTCTTACACCCTTCTTAATCTAAGCACTTTGTTCTTGACCTTCCACATGTATTGTTCCCTCTTGGTTCTTGTACATATTGTATATTACCCTTCTTTCCCTGGAGCTTACCCCTATTTTTTTCAGAATTTTGAACATCTTGCACCATTTTACATTGTCGAACAGTTTCTAGAGGTCAACAAATCCTATGAAAGTGTCTTAATTTTTCTTTACTCTTGCTTCCATTATCAACCGCACTCTCATAACTGCCTCTCTGGTGCCTTATCTTTCCTAAAGCCAAGCTGATCGTCATCTAAAATATTCTCAATTTTCTTTTCCATATGTCTGCATATTATTCTTGTAAATAACTTGAATGAATGAATTGTAAAGCTGATTGTGCAATAATTCTCACACTTGTTGACTCTTGCAGTCTTCGGAATTCTGGGGATGATGTTATTATGAAAGTCTGATGGTATACAGGCAGACTCATACATTCTACACACCAATGCGAGTAGTCATTTTGCTACCAATACCCTCAATGATTTTAGAAATTCTGATAGAATGTTATCTATCCCCACTGTCTTATTTGATTTTAACTCTTCCAAAGCTTTTGCAGATTCTGATTCTGGATCCTCTATCTCTTCTATATCGACTCCGGTTTCTTCTTCTATCACTTCAACAGACAAGTCTTTCCCCTCACAGGGGCCTTCAATGTGCTCTTTCAAGCTATCTGCCCTGTCATCTGCATTTAATAGTGGAATTCCCATTGCACTCTTAATGTTACCACCTTTGCTTTTAATTTCACTGAAGGTCATTTTGACTTTCCCTATGCTGCGTCAGTCCTGCCAACAGTCATTTCTTTTTCAGTTCCTTCACATTTTTTGTTCAGCCATTTCATCTTAGATTCCCTGCTCTTCCAGTTTATTTAATTCCTAAGTGGCTTTTATTTCTTTATTCCTGAATTTCCCTGAACGTTTTTATACTTCCTTCTTCCATTGATCAACTGAAATTTCTCCTGTTATCCATGGTTTCTTCACCATTACCTTCTTTGTACCTGTATCTTTCTTTCCAAATTCTGTGATTGCTCTTTTTAGAGTTGTCCATTCCTCTTCAACTGAACTGTCTACTGAACTATTCATTATCACAGTATATACAGCATTAGAGAACTTCAAGTGTACCTCTTCATTCCTTAGTACTTCCATATTCCACTTCTTTGCACATCGATTCTTCCTGACTAGTCTCTTAAACTTCAGCCTACTCTTAATTCACTACTAAATTGTGATCTGAGTCTATATCTCCTCCTGGATATGCCTTACAATCCAGTATCTGATTTCGGAATTTCTGCTTGACCATGACACAATCTAACTGCAATCTTCCTGCATCTCCCAGCTCCTTTTCCAAGTATACCTCCTCCTCTTGCGATAGATGAACAGAGTATTTGCTATTAATAGCTTAAATTTATTGCAGAATTCAATTAATCTTTCTCCTCTCTCATTCCTAGCACCAAGCCGATATTCTCCCGTAACCCTTTCTTCTACTCCTCCTCCTACAACCACAATCCAATCCTCCATGATTATTAGATTTTCATCTTGCTTTATGTACTGAATTACCTGTTCAATATCCTCATATATTTTCTCTATCTATTCATCTTTGGCTTGCGGTGTTGGCATGTATACCTGAACTATTATCATTGTTGGTGTTGGTTTGCTATCGATTCTGATGAGAACAACCCTATCACTGAAATGTTCACAGTAACTCACTCTCTCCCCTACCTTCCTATTCATAATGAATCCTACTACCATTATACCATTTTCTGCTACTGCTGCTATCACCCTATACTCATCTGACCAGAAATCCGTGTCTTCTTTCCGTTTCACTTCACTGGCCACCACTACATCTATGTTGACCCTTGATATTTCTCTTTTCAGATTTTCTAGCTTACCTAACACTTTCAGACATCTGACATTCCATGCCCCATTTCATAGAATGTTATCATTTCATTGTTTATTCAATGTTTTTCTCATGGTCACCTCCCCCTTGGCAGTCCCCTCTGGAGATCCAAATGGGAGGCTAGTCCGGAATCTTTTGCCAATGGAGAGATCATCATTACAGTTTTTCAATTACAGGCCACATGTTCTGTGGGCACACATTGAGTGTCTTTAATGCAGTCATTTCCATTGCCTTCTACATCCTCATGCTGTTGATCATAGCCGATTCCTTTGGCTTCAGTGGGCAAGAGAGTGCCCTGAACCTCTGTCTGCTCCTTCACTCTTTTTGACAAGGACTCTGGCTGCATAAGAGTGACTTCTTATGCTGGAAGTCTTCTGCAGCCATTGCTGATGATTTTTATTCAAAATTTAAGCAGTGACAGGGTTTGAACCTGGGACTGAGGAAATTTTGAAAGATTCTACCCCTAGACCATGGGTGTTTACTAAGGGATATAGGTTGTCTGACAGATAAAGTAAATACATTCAAAATCAGCTTAAAAACTGTTGTAGTGTGAAATATTAAGTCTCGAAACAGCCTTAAACTGTGGCACTGGCATTCTCCACAATATCCTCTCTCTTAGGAAAGAGAGACCACCATGCAGGCAGGGTACCATTTATAGTGTTTGAAAGGGAACAGAGGTACATGGTCTGGGTTTTTCTGGTCATTAGATCTCTCTGGAAGTTTCATTACAGCAAGATATCTAGCAATGAAAATTACACACACACACACACACACACACACACACACACACACACACACACACACACACACACACACACACAGAGAGAGAGAGAGAGAGAGAGAGAGAGAGAGAGAGAGAGAGAGAGAGAGAGTTAGTTTCATGTCTGACAAGGGAACCTCCCCATCGCACCCCTCTCAGATTTAGTTATAAGTTGGCACAGTGGATAGGCCTTGAAAAACTGAACACAGATCAATTGAGAAAACAAGAAGAAGTTGTGTGGAACTATGAAAAAAGTAAGCAAAATATACAAACTGAGTAGTCCATGTGCAAGATAGGCAATATCAAGGACAGTGTGAGCTTAGGAGTGCCATGGTCCCGTGGTAAGTGTGGGCTGCTGTGGAACTAGAGGTCGTTGGTTCAAGTCGTCCCACGAGTGAAAATTTTGCTTGCTTTATTTTTGCAAAGTTATGATCTGTCCGTTCGTTCACTGACATCTCTGTTCACTGTAATAAGTTTAGCGCCAGTGTTTTGTGACCGCACTGCAAAACTGTGCAATTGTTATTGAAGTCGCAAGCTATATTTGCTGGATTCATATTGCCCATGGAATACATCTCACGTATTTAATGCACTCTCGTCCAAAGTAGTGAACAGTCAACTGCCAGCCAGGGAGCCTCGTTAGCAGGAATACTCTCTCTTCCGTGTGCTGTAGTCGACTGACGACGTGTGTTTCGATGTTTGTTTAGGTGTGGCGTCCCCATACTACGGTGCAGTTACCTCGAATCGGACGGATGGACGGACGGACAGACGGACAGATAATAATTGTCTGAAAATAAAAAATTAAACTCTTCAGTCAATGGACGACTTGAACCAACGACCTCTCGTTCCGCAGCCGCTCAAGCTCACCACGGGACCCCGGCGCTCTTAAGCTCATATTGTCCTTGATGTGACTACTCAGCTTGTATATTTTGCTTATTTTTTCATAGTTCCACACAACTTCTTCCTGTTTTCTCGATTGATCTGGATTCAGTTTTTCAAGGCCTATCCACTGTGCCAACTTATAACTAAATCTGAGTGGGGTGCGATGGGGAGGTTCCCTTGTGAGTGAGAGTGCAACAGAGGGGGAATGGGGGCAAAGAGATTATATATATATATAACGTCCAGCATTATTCATTTAAACATTTGAGATTTTTTAAAGATGAACATGTTGCCATGTATCACAACATGCCTGGTGCTTATGAAATTTTTAGTAGTGTGATGTCTAGAAACTGTAAGCTAAATAATCAACTAATATAAGAAACTTTAATTTTGCATATGAATGGGGAGTTGAACAGCAAAATTATTTGAATAAATATCAGATTGACACAGTTGATGAGCACAAGCAGAATAGTGTAACATGATTTACCAAACAGCTTGGAATATCTACACAGCACTGCAGCAAGAAAGGCCACCACTAACAAATGGTATATTATAACTTTTTCAAAACTTACTCTATTGCCTTGACAGTTATCTTCCCTGACATATTATTGGACAGTGCATGCTGATAAATGTGTAAAGCAGCTAAACGTAGTGCTATATCATATTTCAGTTCAGGTGCATAGCGTTCTTGCACAACATCATTGCAGCACTGTGAAATAAATGCACAAAAGTTATTTAAAAATTAGAAACATTCAGTAATACATTTACTGCGGTCTTAAATGTAGAATAAAAGTACCAACACACAAATGAATCAATAAATTATCTTCAACTCTGTTTTACATTTTCATACCTGCATATAAAGGTATTCAAAAGCTATAAGATCTTGTTGAGCCAGATCACAAGCATCTCGAGGTACAAAACATACTCTGAACAGGCACCTCAGGTTATGAGAACCTGGTCTAGCAGCTATCTGAAATGAAAATGAAAGAACAATCATTTATCTACAGAACAGCTCTGGGTGGCAGTGGTATGGTTTGTGCTGGTGGTAGAAATAGGAGATGTTGCAAAATAATGTAAAACATAAATCTATATGGCTTGTCTTCCTAATAGCCCTGTATTCTGAGATGTTGCCTCTGACATGCTTCACAAAATCAAACGTATCTCGTATTAAGCCTTTTGCTTCACACAGATTTTAACAAAAGTACTCAAAAGCGCACTCACAAAAAGCACTCCCAGCCAGTACAAATTAAATATGATGCTTCCTCTCCCTCTCCCTCCCCCTCCCCTCCCCCCTCCCCTCCCCTCCCCCTCAATCTCAGTCTCCCTCCCTCCTCCTCTTCCCTTCTTCCTATCCCTACCCCCATTATCTACAAGTTATCACTGTTGAAAACAGATCATGAAATAATGAATTAAGACGAGTCTGCCTTTTTGCAAGTACACAATTATTATTTTGCTTTAGTACTCAAATATGTTTTACCACAGTCATAGCATCCTCAGTGGGCCTTTTTCTTTTACTTTACATTTTGTGTCTCCTTTGACTGACAACCAAAGGCACAGGAACTGAGCCCAAAATTCCAACATGATGGATTATGAAACTGAAGAAAATCAACATATGGATACGACATATTTGGTTGAGACTGCCAAAATATGATAAACCAGCCAGCAGTATTACAATAAAGTGGTGATATCTCTTTCTGTCCCTCGTAACCCTGAAAACGACAATTGGCAATACTATTTGGCAAAGCATGAGTGTTTTTACATTAGTTCTATAGGAGGACATCGTATGATAGCTCAGCAATATTTACAGTCTTGTTTACGTGTCTAATGATCACTAAATGCTTCAACTCTACAGTGAATTGCTACCTTTACTCCTTCCATTATTTGTGTTCCACTCAGAACTTTTCATTATCATGTTTCAAATAAATGTATGATCCACAACTGCAAGCAAATTAAAAGAAATTGGAAATTAAAATATCTTCTGGTATAGATAATAGTTCCAAAAAATTGCTGAAGGCCAGCTGCAATGTAATTAGTAGAGTATTAGATCATTTTCAAAATAACTTTGCTCTATGGATTAGTTCTCAAGAAGGTGAATTATATTGTCAGGCCTCAGTACAAACACTGGCATGCTTTACATGTCATTAACTATAACTTTATCAATCAAAAAAAAATGTATCAAAAAGTTATGTACACTTATAGTACCTTTCCTATTCAAGTGTGTGTCGACTAAATACAATTGGTTCCTTCTTTCAGTTATTGCATGAATGCCAAAGTAATGGCACAGAAAATCAACTAAATGTGCTAAACCACTGTTTAGCACATTTATTTGATCTGGGCTAGATGAGATACCTGTGAGATTATACAGAAGTTATTTGAAAGAACTTTCTCTCCTTCTACCAGTAATTTATCATAGGTTACTGTAACAATAAAGGATAGCTAGCCATCGGAAAATATAGGCAGGTATCAATCTGTTGTACAAGTATGGAACATGTTTTACACACATTGCAGCCTTTTTTAATCAGTGTACTAGGAGGGGAAGGTGGTGGGCCCATCACGCTAGCCACCTTTTACCCCAGGGAAACTCCTCTGGTACTCATTTGATAGCAGGCTGAGTAGACCTGTGGCTATCCTGGAGGGGCTGGACTAAGGAGAAATCCCCACCCACATGGAGAAATCCCCACCGATATTAGGGATTGGACCCATCACCTCCAGGCCCCGAGTCAACTGCTCTACCCATTAGACCACCACAGCCAGATGAAGAACAAAGATCTCCGCATAAAAGTCAACGTAAACTCTGAAATTCAGCTTGCTTGGTTCATCCGTGAAATCCAGAGCACTGTAGACAACAGCACTCAGGTTGATGCTGTTTCCCCAGGACTTCGAGAAGGCATTTGATACAGTCCCACACTGATAAGGAGTGAACAAAATAAGAGCTTACCAACTATTAGACCAATATATCTAAAAACAAAAATGATGTGACTTACCAAACGAAAGTGCTGGCAGGTCGATACACACACAAACAAACACAAACATACACACGAAATTCTAGCTTTCGCAACCAACGGTTGCTTCGTCAGGAAAGAGGGAAGGAGAGGGAAAGATGAAAGGATGTGGGTTTTAAGGGAGAGGGTAAGGAGTCATTCCAATCCCGGGAGCGGAAAGATTTACCTTGGGGGAAAAAAAGGACAGGTATACACTCGCGCACACACACACATATCCATCCGCACATACACAGTGACAAGTATAAGGGTCAACGTTGCAGGCGGTGAGCTGCCTTATCTGGAAGCGACGCCGAGGGGCTGAACAGAGAGACCGGCGGCTTGTGGTCGGTGATGAGGTGAAACTTAGAACCATACAAAAAAACGCTGAACATTTTTAGAGCATAAATGATAGCGAGCGCCTCCTTTTCGATTTGAGAGTAACGCCGTTGGGCATCGTTGAGGGTCTTGGAAGCGGAGGTGATGGGTCGTTCCGACCCATCCTCATACCGATGGGCGAGAACAGCCCCTAGGCCATACTGTGACGCGTCAGTCGCCAGAACCAAGTGCTGACCCGGACGGAACGTGGCAAGACAAGGCGCCGACTGCAAATGAGCCTTCAGGTGGACAAAAGCCTGCTCACACTCGTCGGACCAACAGAAAGGAACGTTTTTGCGTAACAGCTGATGCAGAGGATGAGCCACTGCCGCCGCGGATGGAATGAATTTGTGATAATAAGCAACCTTGCTGAGAAACGCCTGAAGTTCTTTGACCGTAGATGGCCGGGGTAGAGCGGTAATGGCCGCAACGTGCTGTCATAGAGGACGTATACCCTCACGGGGCAAGTGGAAACCAAGATACACAATGGAGGGTTGGAAAAACTGTGACTTGTTCAGATTGCACTTCAACCCAGCTGAATGCAGGACCAGAAACAGTGAACGCAAATTGCAAAGGTGCTCCTCAGTGGAGGCCCCCGTGACAACAATGTCATCCAGGTAGTTGATGCAGCTGGGAACGGAAGCCGTGAGCAGTTCCAAAAACCGCTGAAAAATGGCTGGCGCGCTAGCGACGCCAAATGGTAACCGCTGGTACTGATACAACCCACAAGGAGTGTTGATGACGAGAAATTCCTTGGAAGACGCATCCAATGGCAACTGATGGTACACCTCTGATAAGTCAAGTTTGGAAAAGAACTGGCCCCCAGCGAGCTTGGTAAATAACTCCTCAGGACGGGGAAGAGGATAAGTGTCAATGAGGCTCTGAGCATTGACAGTGGCTTTAAAATCACAGCACAATCGCAGACTCCCGTTTGGTTTAGAAACCACCACGATGGGCGATGCCCATTCGCTGGAGGTAACAGGAAGGAGAATCGCTGAAGCTGTTAACCTGTCTATCTCAGCCTTGACAGGCGCATGCAACGCCATCGGAATAGGGCGTGCCCGGAAAAACTTAGGGCGAGCTGTAGGTTTAAGAGTAATGTGGGCTTCAAAATCCTTGGCCCGACCCAGACCAGCAGAGAACACGGACGAGAATTCAGAACACAATCCATCCAGTTGTTGATACGGAATATCCTCAGATATGAGGTGCACATCATCATCAATGGAGAACCCGAACAACTGGAAAGCATCATAACCGAACAGGTTTTCCGTGCCCGCATGATCCACCACATAAAACGTGAGGGGCTTAACAACAGACATGTAGGCAGTGGAAGCATCAAACTGGCCAACGATAGGAATTTTCTGCTTATTATAAGTTCGCAGATTTCGCGTAACGGGAGACAAGGGAGGGGAGCCCAACTCCAAATATGTGCGAGAATTAATGAGAGTTACTGCAGAGCCCGTGTCCACTTGCATGCGAATGTCTTTATCCAGAACACGAACAGTAACAAACAACTTATTTGTTTGAGAAAGCACACAGTTAACATCCATGTCCGATGCCTCGTCCTCGTCGACAGGAACTTTAGCGGACTGACACACAGAAGCAATGTGGCCTTTTTTCCTACATGAATTACACGTGGCCCAACGTTTTGGACACGCGGCCCTGTCATGCTGTATGAAACAATGTGGACAAGAAGGAAGTGCGGAACGAACCTGCTTCTGTGGTTGCTGTTTTCGCTGCGAGCGTGGTGGCCCAACGCGACGTTGTTGACGCGAGTGAACCGCCGCCACATCGTCGTTCCCCTGTGAAACAGGCAAATTGTCCGCGTCGAAAGTGGTCTGTACAGCGCCCACATCACACCATGTGTCTATTTGCGCACCAGCAGCATGAGACACTTCAAAAGATTGAGCGATGCTGAGAACTTCCGACAACAACAGGTTTGGCAGTTGTAAGGCACGTTGCCGAACTTCTTTATCAGGAGCAAGCCGTAGAATAGCATCCCGAACCATGGAATCAGCATAAGACTCATGATGAGTGTCCGTGACAAACTGACATTTCCTACTCAGACCGTGTAGTTCCGCCGCCCAAGCCCGGTAAGATTGATGGGGCTGTTTACGACACCGGTAGAACGCCACACGGGCGGCAACAACGTGGGTGTTTTTTCGGTAATAGTTAGACAATAATTCACACATTTCTTGGAATGACAGAGAGGCAGCTTCCCGCAGAGGGGCTAACTGAGATAGCAGCTGATAGATCCGTGGGGAAATCCAAGATAGAAATAACGACTTACACATAGGATCGTCGACAACGCCGAAAGCCAAGAAGTGTTGCCGCAAACGCTTCTCATAATCCTCCCAGTCTTCAGCGGCCTCGTCATAAGGAGGGAACGGAGGCGGAGAAGAGGAAGACAGACGATGAGTAAGCGACATCGACAACGCCTGAATAGCAGCTGTCAGCTGTGTTTGTTGTTCAATGAGCGCTTGCAGAAGCTGTTCCAAGTCTGCCCCGACACGAACACACAATTCCACAACGCAGGAAAAAAAATATCCGACCTCGTCGCCAAAAAGTGTTATAACCTTTAATCACTAATAAATTGCGTGGATATACAAAAGTAGAAACACTAGCGGGTTACATGCTACTAACTCCGTATCTGTCATTCGACTGCCGTGCCATAACATGCGGCCGGCACCGGTCATAGCCAGGTGGCGCTCCCGCGCTCGGCCGAGCTGCGGAGCGCCTCTATCGCCGTGTTCGCGTACTGACTTAGCGGCACTTTTAAATCTCGTGGCACTGTCACAACATATATACTTTTAGTTTTTGATGTGTTGTATACTATTGTGCAAAAATGGTCAAAGGACAAATATATACATAAACTTCCCCAGGAAAGCCTTGTAAGCCCTACAGCAGAACTACAGAACACTTAGCAAACCTAAACACAATTAACAATAGACAAGTATGTTTTCAGAATCAGGTTTCCCTATATCAAGCTATTTTCTCTCACAGGACTATATCTTAGAATTTATAAATAATAAGATTAAATTACTTAATGATGTAATCTGTAGTTTTTTCAAAGCATTCAAATTTTTAGGCCACCAGGCACTCCCAGAAACGGCCCATCATTATGGACTCACAGGTTAACTGGTTAAAATCTTACACCAAAGACGGAAAGTAAAAGATAATTTTAGATGTTCTATGTCCCACGATGCAATGGACAGTGCTGTCATGAACATAAGAGAGTAAGCTCTTTAAACATCTAGAACAATGAATGACCTCAATATCATAAACTACTCTGCAGAGCATGAAACTCTTCATATGATGACAACAACACTAGAATGATGGAGGAACTCTACTGAGAACTTGAGTATTTTTTGCTTGAGCAAAAGCAAGTACAGAGCACGCTGGTGTTGTAATCTTCATTGCACTGCCTAGTAATATTAGATGAACAAGAGAAATACATATTTATTAAAACATAACTTTAAAAAGTACTTATTTCATATTCCACTGCACTTTTTGAGTGACATCGTTTGCAGAAATACAAATGTTTTGGTACACACTTCTCATCACGTACACTCACAATTATGAAATAAAAGTTACTACTTAGTTTTTAAGTTTATGTCAAAATGTTATAAAATAAAATTATGTTAAGCTCTTTCATATTTTGAATACTGGAGAAAATTTTCATGTATCATTGTCTGCAAAACGCAAGGTGCCATTTTGTTTTTAATCTGTGAGGAAATTTTACTAAAAACACACATTTCCCAGCAAATTGAAAGATTTATTTTGATTACTTTATCAGTTGTCATGATAGACACACAGTTTTCGTGTACATTTGTTGTTACACTGTAAAGTTAAAATAAAAGATTTATGGCTTCTTGCATAATTATTAGTAACTATTGTTGTTTGTTATCATTTGTATTTATGGGTTAAGTGCTAATGGCTTTGCCACATCGGTAACACTGGTTCCCGCCTGATCACTAAAGTTAATCAATGTTGGGCCTGGCTAGTACTTGGATGGGTGACTGTTCAGGAAAAACTGGGTGCCATTGGTTTTAAGGACACACAAGTCATTGAAGTGGTATCCAATTGAAAGACTTTGACCAGGTTGTGGTGTCACATGACATTTATTTTAATCATTTCATACCTGATTGATCTACTTACACTTATGCATTTATGGAATACATATATTATAAATAATAAATAAAGACATAATTTTTGTTTTATTGTATAATTACCCTTGCTAGGGGCTCCATAGGATCCAGCAAAGTGAGTTTGTTCCTCCTCAAACTTTTCACATGTTCAACAACCAGAGAAAAATGGTCAATAGCTTTTATGCAAAGCTTCTGGTGCAATGAATCTACTACATCTTTAACTGTTGTATTTGAATCGTATTTAAATGATTTTGTTTGACCATTTTCTAAAAATACTTTCAAGACATTAGGCATGAAAGGAACAGATGAGTCTCCTGAGGAAAATGTAGATGGCTGCAAACAAAAATAAAACATAAAAATAATTTACCAACAAATTTGATCTAACATATCTTCAATGGAGGGAAGTTCACTTACAGGAAAAAGTGGTGATCCATTCACAACAACACCCTCTGCAAAGCGAACACGTGAAGGATTTGATTTCAGCTTCGCCTTTTTTGCTGCACTGAGGAGTGCAGATTTTCGAGCTGACTGTTGAGAATAAGCACACCATTATCAGCATTAAAACTAAGTCCTTAACATATTTTTTGGGCAATAACTGATTTGAGATGCAAACTTTCATATACTTTAGAATGTTTTCATGAAAGAATATTTTAACTTACATTGTCAAGAGGAGGTTGACAAACAGTGAGTTTAACTGTTTCTTTACATGACCTTACAAGCTGGATTACATGATCACGTGGAGCTTTCTTTACATCTTCACCATTAATAATGAGAATCTGATCTCCAGGTTGTAGTTTATCAACACTTGGGCCACCTTCAGTAACAAATCTGAAATCAAAGGACAATCATTATTTCAGTTACTGCTAAAATGGCAGATACAAATTTTTCACATGACATACATGAGCAGCTCAAAGAAAGCAATTAATGTGGAAACTTTAACATAGACTAATTCAAAAGTTTCAATAATAAAATAAACAAATATTGACATTGATATTCTACACAAGAGGCCTTACTGTTAGGAATAACAGTTTTTGAACTTTCTTGTTTTAAGTTTCTTCTACTTTACATTTTCTATTAATTCTGATAATATACAGAAGCAGCAACCTAAGAAGAATGTCCATAAGATATGTGACATGAGGAAGCATTCCAAAAGTGGAAGAATGAAGTGGCAACTGGCAATTTTAAAAGTTAACACACGCCTAATTTTTAGGGATTCATTGAAAGTTAAAACATAGGAGACAACATGTTTCCTCTTATTGATAAAATTAATTATATCTATTTCAGTATAACCTATCTAAAAACAAAGATGATGTGACTTACCAAACGAAAGCACTGGCAGGTCGATAGACACACAAACAAACACAAACATACACACTAAATTCAAGCTTTTGCAATCAACGGTTGCTTCGTCAGGAAAGAGGGAAGGAGAGGGAAAGACGAAAGGATGTGGGTTTTAAGGGAGAGGGTAAGGAGTCATTCCAATCCCGGGAGCGGAAAGACCTAACCTAACCTAACCTAACCTAACCTAACCTTAGGGGAAAGGACGGGTATACACTCGCGCGCACACACACACATATCCATCCACACATATCCAGACAAGCAGACATATTCAAAGGCCTTTGAATATGCTTGTGTCTGGATATGTGTGTGTGTGTGTGTGTGTACCTGTCATTTTTTTCCCCCTAAGTAAGTCTTTCCGCTCCCGGGATTGGAATGACTCCTTACCCTCTCCCTTAAAACCCACATCCTTTCGTCTTTCCCTCTCCTTCCCTCTTTCCTGACGAAGCAACCATTGGTTGCAGAAGCTTGAATTTTGTGTGTATGTTTATGTTTGTTTGTGTGTCTATCGACCTGCCAGTGCTTTCGTTTGGTAAGTCACATCATCTTTGTTTTTAGATATGTTTTTCCCACGTGGAATGTTTCCCCTCTATTATATCAGTATAACCTATTAATTTCAAAATGACAAACACAGTAACATTTAAGAATAATTTAATCTTGAGATCAAAAGATTAATAAACATCTGATAAATAATTAAAATATGGCACTTACTAATTTTGTAAGTTTTAAAATAATTTAATATATAAATAAAATAAATGTGGTACATTAATGAAGCATTTATAAACATTGAAAGGGAATTTGCATATTAGGAAATGGGTAATGTATGAATCAGTTCCATGTACAACTTAATTTACCGAAAAAAAAGTTTTGTTCCTTCAAAACATTGTTTCCCTTGTTGAGATAATTTAGTTTCTAACATTCTCAAGACAACAGGAGTATCTCATTAACAGTAATCAAACTAAGAACTGATTGAAGACAGCTGGGCAGAAAAAAAATTAAATATCAACTTTCCATGAGTAGAACTTAAAGCAGTTTCTATGTCACAAAAAGGAAAAGATTAGGTGAAAGGAAAGGTTGCTGATAATGAAGAGGCTGAAGATGAGATATGAACTGAGAGTAAATACAGGGAATAAGTGGTGAGGAAATGAAAAGATGGTGATAGAAATAATGCAACATGTAAATAGAAAAAGGAAGGAAAAAAGGTTTTGGGGGAAAAATGAGAATGAGAAAAAGGGAGTGAAAGAACAGCATTTTTATATTATGATCCTTGTGATTTGTTTGTTACATATTCAACTTTGGTAATGGAGAGTTTTTAACTTGGCCCTGTATGTTGACTGAGTGCATATGTTTTTGTTGTCGTAAAGTGTGTCTAATGTATTGTTCTTTCTTCAGTTAATAATTAATTGAAACTAAAGTTTCTTGTTAGCAGCCATGCTCTGCTATCAGATTTCTCATCAGGTTATGGCTCCAGAAACAAAGTGCACAGTTGAAAGTTTAAAACATAACTATTAAGCGTCTTTGCATTCCTGGTTCATCACCTTGGAAGTTAGGAAGTCAACTAGCAAATTAGATTTATTGGATCTCACTGTAGAAGAATTAGCACAACAAGTGAAGTTTTTGAAAAGTGACAGAAAAGGAATGAACTGAGAAAGACAAACAATTCAAAAGTCTCCGAAAACATGATAAAAAATGTTATTCAAAAATAATTGAATGAACTGCGGCCAATCACCCGTAATATGTGAAACACTGCAGCAATGCATTTCAAATGTGGAAAAATTTGTGAGTATTGCTAGTTAATTACTTCTGTATAAACAGTTCTACATAAACAGTTACTGCAATTGAAGTTCAATCCAGCAAACAGTACAATGAGTGAGCATTTCTTAGAATTTGTCAATTTGATACATGAGCTCAGTTGACAGGTGTGACAGTGGAAGAAACTGACACTGTATCATATTATGTTAACAATGGCACAAGAATATGATACCATAGCTGTGATTGAGGTAATCTGAAGTTAAGCTTTATGAGTAATAGGCTCAAGAATCATGAAAAGCAAATGTGCAAACTCTACAAAGAAACCTGCAATAGACTTGGGACAGAACACATTGTTTAATTTGTACAGAAACAGTTTCAGTCACAGGAAAACTTGATGGGAAAAAAAATTCATTAATACTTTTGGGAATTTGTGGTAAGATCCTATGGGACTGAACTGCTGAGGTCATCAGTCTCTAAGCTTACACACTACTTAATCTAACTTAAAGTAACTTACACTAAGGACACCACATACACCCATGCCTGAGGGAGTACTCGAACCTCCGATGGGGGGAGGGGGGGGGGGGGAAGCTGTGCGAACAGTGACAAGCCGCCTCACACCATGCGGCTAGCCTGTGCGGCCATTAATACTGGCAAAAGTTAAAAGCATAGTTCAGATGGAGAAAAACGTTTTAGTTTTAAATGTCACAACTGTTGTCAATTTGGATACATAGAAAATTCTGTGTTGTGTTTTGACTGGTGCACGTAATGAATTGGTTTCCTGGTACTTGGACTCTGGTGTGAATGACTTAAAAGTCACTGATAAAGTGCAAATGCTTGAAAGACAGATAGAAATTAACACTGCAAAAACAGGAACTATTTTGAAGGCAATGCAGTTTGATGAAATGAATTTTGTCAGGTGTGTCAACAGAAAGGCTGTAAAGATTTTCCAATTTTGATCAAAAATATTTTATTTATTCCTAGACTATCTCACAACTTTCTCTCAGTGAGAGCATGGGTCCTATTACTCCCATATCTTACTACGCAAAGAAGTGCATTACATTTATAGATGACTATACCACACAATTTACAGCTGTATAAGTGATGCAAAGTAAATCAGAAATATTGGAATATGTCAAACAGTATGAAGCTGTCGCAACTGCTGATTTCAATTTGAGGATTAAAAGATTCTGGTGCAATAATGGATATGAATATTTGTCAAACATAATGAAACACTTCGTTAAAGAGAAGGGAATTCAATATGAATTGATAATGAGATATACACCACAGCAAAACGGAGTGAGAGAGCCCATGAATAGGAACATTACATGTGAGGCTTGATGCATATTTTTGGACAGTACTTGAAAAATCTTATTGTCAGAAGCAATATGGACTGATATTTACTTGATAAACAGAACTACTTGATAAACAAAACATAATGTATGCATTAAAAATGACAATTCTTGCTACTCTTTGATACAGCGAAATGGCAAGGTTGGAGAAACTTAAAGTGTTTCGTTGCATTGCACATTTGCAATCTCCTGGGGAAGCAATCGCTGTAAAGTTTGATTCCAGAATAAAGAAGTGCTTCATGGATGGATACTGTGTTAACAGAGTCAGCTATGAAACTTCCTGACAGATTCTAGAGTCAGCTATGGCATTTGCAAATGAGAGATCATTTTTGGAAAAGATGTCAATTTTGATGAAAATTGTTTTGATTTTAGTTATGAAGATTGGTTCTCTTGCAAAGAAGATAGAAATGATCAGGTTCTCATGGATGAAGAAAATGTTAATGACTACAGAAATGACTCCATATCAAGTGCTAATGAAGCTGAAGATATGAAACGTCATGAAATCTGCAGATGTGTAAGAGAATGAAAATGTCCAGCTTGGATCAAAGATTATGCTGTATTAGCACTGAACACAGAAATGTACATCAAGCCTGTCCCAGAGACTTATAGTGACATGTACAGCAAAGATAAACAAGAATTGCTTCATACTGTAGCAGAAGAGATGTGAGTAATAAATGGAAACACAACCTCGATAGTTTGTGAATTACCTAAAAACGAGAAGGCTACAGACATTAAGTGGGTTTTTAAAGTGAAACATGATAATATAGGCAACATTCTACATTTACATCTTCATGTACATAAATAATCTGCAAGCCACTGTATGGTGCTTGGCAAAGGGTACCTTGTACCACTGCTAGTCATTCCTGTTCCTGTCCCACTCACAAACAGAACAAGGAAAAAAATGACTATCTGTATGCTTCCACATGAGCCCTAATTTCTCTTATCTTATTTTTGTGATCCTTATGCAAAATGTAATATGGCAGCAGTAGAATTGTTCTGTAATCAGCTTCAGATGCTGGTTCTCTAAACTTTCTCAATAGATTTCCATGAAAGGATCATCATGATCCCTCCAGGGATTCCCATTTGAGTTCACAAAAGCATTTCTGTAACATTCACATGATAATCGAATTTGGCAATAACAAGTTTAGTACAATGCTTCTAACATTAGTAATTATAAAGGTAGACTAGTCGCTCGTGGTTGTTCTCAGAGAAAAGGGTTTGACTATTACAAACATATGCTCCTATAGCAAGGTTGACATCTCTGAGACCATTACTTGCTGTCAGGAATCTAGAAAATTTGACTGCAAATCAAATGGATGCAACAGCCATTTTTCTGAATGGAAATTTAGATAAAGATATTTATGTAGAGTGATGAATAGGATTTAATGTGAACCAGGTATTGTAGGTAAGGTAAACGAAGCAATTTATGGTTTAAAGTGGGCCTCAATATCTTGGAATTTAATGTCTGACAAGGCTGTTAAAGATTTAGGCTTTGTTCAGTGGAGTGCTGATATGTGTCTGTAAACTTAGAGGATCCATAACACTAAGGTTTTGTTATATGTAGATGATGTTAGCATTTTAAGAAATGATAAGATAAAAATTAAAGAATTCTAATTAGCTTAAGAAATGAAAGATTTGGGAGATTAGAGACCATTCTTGGAAATTCATATAAATAAGAGGGAGGAGGGAACAATTTTGGGTCAAAAATTATTTGTAAAATCTGGTTATGAGGTTGCAAGCCAGTTAACACACCTGTGGAATTTAATTACAGAGATGTTGAGGATGAGAACAGATGTCATGAGAAAATGCGTTATGCAAAATTAATAAGATGTTTGCTTTATGTAACTAAAACACATGACCTGATTTAAGCTATGCTGTTAATTATTTCAGTCATTATCAAAGTGGTCCAAAGAAATCACATTGGGAATGTTTAAATAGAATACTGCATTACATAAAAGGCACAGCAGATTATGGATGCCTTATCAAAATGTGGAAAAAATAAAACTGATGAAGCTTATGCCAACTGGGCTAATAGTTCAGACAGAAAATCAACATCAGGTTATGCTATCCAGCTGTCTGGTAGCACTGTAAGTTCAGGAACTAAAAAACAGAAGTACTGTAGCATTGTCTTCTACAGAAGCAGAATTTTTAACACTTGCAACTTGTGTTGAAGAATATTTGTGGTTTGAGAAGCTGTTCCATGACATAACAATTTTGAAACTGAAAAACTTATAATTTACAAATACCATCAGTCTTGTACTGCCTCTCTTTGTAAACAGAAAACATGAAAGACCAAAATAAATGTATATTAACTATGAGTTTATTAGAGGTTTATGTTTGAAGAGGAAAATAGAAAAGTACACTTCTACAGAAATCCAGTTAGCTGACATGTTTTGCAAAATTGTTATGGAAACATAAACTTGGAAAATTGTCACATGGATTGGTAATCTGTAAAGCTGCAGATCAAAATTATATAGAAATGAGGCAGAGAGAAAGAACAGCAGTTCTATATTACACTCCCTATGATTTGTTTGTTAGATTTTCATCTTTAATAATGGAGAGTCTTTAACATGCTATGTACGTGGATAGAATGTGTATGTTATTACTGTTGTGCAGTGTGTCCAACATATTGTACTTTCTTCTGTGAATAAATTAGTTAAAACTAAAGTATCTTGCTTGTAATCACACTCTGCTACCAGATTTCTCAATCACAGAGAACACAATTGTATGTTTAGATCTGATACAGGACAAGAGCATGTCCTGGACAGTCATTTCCCTTTTTCAAAACATGGAAGCACTAGTGAGCCAAAAAATGCATCCAAGAGAACGACATACAGAGACAAGTACCACAGTCCATAGTCAGTTCACCAACAGAATCATGGATGTTTCTATGTAAACTGATTGTGGTCATTTACTAAAATATCACATCCTGAATACCCAGGAAAAACACTACTGTATGATTATTAATGTCATTTTATTTATCTCCTCTTAAATTATGTAACAGCTTACAGTGTCAAGTGTTCAGGATGTTAAATTTAGAATTTTGATTTATTTTTTGGAACAGATGGACTCAAATTTATTATTTTCTTTGAGGTGGTATTGCTCAAGTTGAATGTATCTCACATTTAATGTCCTCATTTGTTAAATTTACATTCTTATTTTATTTGACTAAACTGATGACAGTTCCTAATACTTTATTATTTATGTAATAAACACTCATTATTAGCAACTTGCAGTGGTTTATCCACATAAAAATTAAATTCCAGATGAGGAAACCACAAGAACAAAAGAATATATATTTGTCAAGTTTTAATGTGAAAAACGAAGAAAATAATGTCACCTTACTTGTACCGCAGATTCTGAAAATGTAATTGACTACCCGGGCTAATAAAAAGTATCTGCTGGTAGAAGCATTGTGTTCACAGTGCATATCTCAAGACTGGTTTAACAAATTAATGTTTTGGGCATGAACATCAAATTATTATTCCTGCAATCCTCATCTTACAGACTGATTAATACATTGACATTACATATCCAAACAAATCATATTTATTGATTTTTAGAACTTTTAAGAATGTTTAAGATCTCACACAGAAGCACTGAACATCTTTCACACTTTTCACTGTTTGATATACATTTCTTGGCACAATCTCTGGATTCTGTATTAGTTTATTAAACATTATTTTCATAACAACCTGATTCACTGTGGAACCTTCAAGTGAGCACCTCATTTTTGCGTGATATTTACAGAACATGAAAAATACATTATATGCAGCATAGAGATGAAATGCATTGAAAATCTAGCAATGGTCTTTTGCAAATGACCTTAGAGATGTGACTGTTGTTGTATGGTTTGTATTGTTCTCTGTGTTCACTGGACCTGGTAGCTTACAGCTATCACTTATTTGTACACACAAATGATCAATATGTAACTGATTAAAATGCTCTTTTTAAATTGGTTTTATTTTGTAATGCTCTAAAGAATTAAATGAAATGAGTTTTCCAAATAAACGTATCAGATAGTCAACAAATGCTTTAGTACTGCAAGTACAGGTTGTCAGTACCAAAAGTTACTGCACAAGGATCCTGCAAGATAAATATGTGTTGTTGAACAATTCACGTGCCTGCATACTTAACACTATTTATTGTTTTGTTCTCATGCTCTTTTTTTCAATAAGCCTCAGTAAGTAATGTATTAATAAAGTAGAAATTGACTTCCATCTGCTATCCTACTTTAAAAATTTGACAGAGAATCTTCTTTCTAACTTGGTGGACTAATGCTAGTGACAGAGAGGATATGTCAGAGAATGATTTCATCACTACCTAAGGATTATTTCTGCAATGAATCTTTCGGCTTGATGTAGAGTGAAGGGGAAAAATAAATATTCTTTGATAGTTCAAGCTTGCACAGTACAAGTACTTCTTAATTGCTGTACACTGAAAAACTAGAAATTTGCTATGTATTTAACAGCATACATGCATTCAGTAATTTAAACAGTATGCAAAATCATCTGAAATCAAATGAAGTCATACTGCATGTAAGATCATGTGCATCTACATGGCATTTGTGCAGATTATGCCATGCAAGATATATTTGCTGGCTGCAAGAAAACATTTGTTTCAGTTTAACCAACCTAACAATAACAGGTTTTTCACTCCCAGCAACAAAACCGAAGCCCAACTCAGGATGACGGCTGAGTTCCACTTCTCTTGGTTGAGGTGGTTCCTCTGTCCAGTCTTTACGAGGATCTTCATATGTTGTAGTTTTATTGAGATGACTGCAAAAAAGAAATTAAATTACTGTGAAGTCTTAAACAACATGAAAAACAAAACATCTGAGGAAAGTGCAAGGGGGAAAATTACTTTTACAAAGGTGAAATCACATTCAGGAGTTGTGGTTTCAGAATTTACAGTTACACACACTGCTTCTGTGAAAAGTGTAGTATCAGGAAGAACTATGAATGATATGTGAAATAGGCTGAATGAGGCTCTTCAGGTTTCGTACTGTAATAGTTGTGTGGAAGTTCCTTATGAGTTGATTTTACAGAGGCAGAAGTTATTGAGGCACTATAGCTGCCCACACTACCACTGAGTAACAGCATACGGAAACATAAATCTAAGTCTGGTACCACTGCAACAACACAGTGATGTCATGTGATCTGATGTGCAGTACATGTAGTAGGAAATGAGTGAATTCTCACTGATCAGTGATAAATTAGTCAGTTGATATAATTTTTCCCCATAATTCAAATGTCTGTATTACTATGAAAAAATTTGTAGATATTAAGCAGTTGGTCAGCAGGTGTTGCCATCAGTTACCACTAACAAATTGTAATTGATCATGGAAACCTTCTGCCAGCCCCTGAAGACGAAAATATTCTGAGGCTCTGGTCCAATTCTTTTTAATATTTACATTTTCATTACTGTTACTTAATTTATTTTAATCTAACATCAGCATAATAGGGGCACACATGATTTCCAATTGGCACTGCTCTAATATGGCTCTAAGCACTATGGGACTTAACATCTGAGGTCATCAGTTCCCTGGGACATTACACACATCCATGCCCAATGCAGGATTCAAACTTGTGACTGTAGCAGCAGCGCGGTTCCAGACTGAAGCTCCTAGAACCACTTGGCCACAATGGCCGGTACAGCTCTCATGTTCAAACTGCTAATGTCAAGTGATTCACAACTAAATACAGCACACAAGATGACTGGTGAAAGCATCATATTGGAGAAAAAGATGAGTGGAATGGCAGATAATAACAAAACAGAACATACACTACATATGGAAGTATATGTAGACAATGTGCAATCTTACAGCAGAATAGTCAAGTAGTTGTACATAAAGCTCACCTTTTAAGCTTCTGTTGTTCACTTTTTTCTTTTTCTTGTTTACCTTTATTTCAGCTACATTAATGCAGAAATAACATGGTGTCCACATAGAACACTTTAATTTGTCAATGCTACAAATAAAATATCTAGTAAATTAAGGAGAGTAAAAATAAAAATGATGTTAACAGCAGAAAATCAAAGTTCTTGCATCTAGGACTGTGCTGATGAACTTTTGTGAAATTAAGAAGTAGGTGTTCATTATGAACTTTCTGCATATATAAAAAGGTACTAATTCAGTTGCAGTCTCAATTATTAAAACTTTTGATGTGGAATTTTAAAAAATGTTAGTTGCTATTACTAAACAAATACTAATGTAAAGTAGAATTAATTTTACAGTTTTCCAGTGTAAATTAGTATCAGCTGTCAATTCAAGCATTGCACACACTTTTCCACCATTAATCTAAACAGTACACTCCTACGGCTGCTCTTTTGGAACAGTGATCAACTGCACTAATCAAAACCAGTACTTCCAATATAATCACCACACTGTGCATGAAATGTGAAAAAAGTAACTCAGTTTCTTCAGATGTGTTTTTAAATCTCTCACCATAGAGAAAAACTGTAGAAAAACCAAACCAAAGTAAAATACTTTAATATACAAGGTGTGCCATTTATCTTTACCATCCTAAATAACTGTTCCTCCATAAGCAAACTACAAAATGTTTCAAGCAAATGTTCTTTAGCCATCAGGAGGACAACAATCAGCATGATTGCCTCCATTGTAGCTTTGTTTTTTTACAAAGGTATGAACAGCAGTATGACTTTTTAAAATTGAGTCCCGTATTTTTTATTCAGTAATGCATTTCCTCTGCTTAAGACCTATTCAAAAATGTATCACAGTGTACCATTCACTGAAACACAATGTTATTAATTACATAACACAACATTGACGTTGACTCTCCCAATGCTTAGTGCAGGTACTTGGGTTAATGGAACACATCCACGTGCTGACGTCGACAGAGGACAAATGTAAACATAAGTAGAATGCACACCCCTCATTCTGTCAATCATCATCAGTTGAAGAGTTGTGCGAGTAGAATGTACTCCAATGAAGAGAAGGTAGAAATGCTACTCATCTATGGGGAATGTAAGTTAGCAGAACAGTAATTCCAATACTGTTTTCTTATTATGAGTACATTTAGTACTGTAGTTTAATTCTTTTAAATACTGTTGTGTAGAGTATGCATAGAGTAAAGGCTGTCCTTCCTACAAACTGCATCGACATAACATTTCTTTTATTGTTGTTGTTGTTGTTGTTGTTGAAGATAGACAAGAGGCAGAAGAACTGTACAGAGAGCAATATCCTGACAAAACCCACCTTCCCAATGGATGTTTTCTTGTCTTGTTGTGATACTTCAGGAAACGTGAAGTTTCAACCCACGACAACACAATCGCTGTTGCACTCACACAGATGAAGCTGCTGAAGTTACTGTTCTCGCTTCTGCTGCTATGAATCTACATGTGAGCACACGACAGCTTGAACACGAGACTGGCATTCCTAAAACCAGTGCACATCGTATTCTTAGATGTCACCAGTCCCATCCTTAACACTTACACCTACATCAAGAATTCCATGGGAATGATTTCCACAATCGTGTACAGTTCTGTCAGTGGGCCCAGCAGCAAATCCTCGCCAATCTGAACTACTTCTCCAATGTTCTATTTACTGATGATTCTTTGTTCTCAAACAAAGGACAGGTAAATACAAGGAACATGCATTATTGGTCCAGCAAAAACCCACAATGGCATAGCCAGGTGGAACATCAGCATCAATGGAGAGTTAACGTCTGGTGTGGGATGCTTGGTACTACAATTACTGGCCTTTATTTCATCAATGGTAGTCTAAACGGCACAGCATATGCCAACTTCCTCAGTTGAATTCTTTCTCCTCTTCTGTATGAAGTGCCGTTAAGAACCAGAATGCTTATGTGGTATCAACACGATGGATGTCCAGTACATAATGCCTTGCATGTGCTTCATGTCCTGAACCAAAGGTAACCTGCCAGATGGATTGGTCGAGGAGGAGCAGTTACTTGGCATGCTAGGTCTCCTGATTTAAGTCCTCTGGACTTTTTTCTTTGTGGATACATTGAAGACATTGTCTATCACGATATTCCAACAACTCCAGAGGACATGCAGGTATGAATTGTGCTTGCTTGCAGGCAACACTGTTGTTGTTGTTGTTGTTGTGGTCTTCAGTCCCGAGACTGGTTTGATGCAGCTCTCCATGCTACTCTATCCTGTGCAAGCTTCTTCATCTCCCAGTACCTACTGCAACCTACATCCTTCTGAATCTGCTTAGTGTATTGATCTCTGGAAGCAGTAAACAATTCTTTCATTCAATGAGTGCACCAGTGTATCAGTGCTCGGGGTCACCGCTTTGAGCACCTTTGAGTGTTCTACTCCTGGGCAATGGTACAGGAGAGTCAAAGTCAATTTTGTGTTATATTTTTACTTGGTTTTCATTTGTTTTCTGACAACTCCAGCAAGAGGATGAGTTTGTGACCCCGGGCTAAAAAAAAAAAAAAAAAAAAAAAAAAAAAAAAAAAAAAAAAAAAAAAAAAAACGCTACAATGAACGCAATCATGCTGATTGATGTCCCCTGAGAGCTAAAGAACATTTTCTTGAAACATTTTGTAATTTGCATCTGGTCAAACAGTTATTTAGGGTGGTCAAGATAAATGGGCCACCCTGTATATTGTCAAGGTACTGGCAATTATGAACAGGCTTCAAGAATTCAGTTCAGCTATGCTAAAAAAAACTGTTCCCACCAAAGAAAAGAAATTACAGTGTATCTGATGCAACTGAGGGTTACATTTGTTCATTAAACAGCCTACCAGAGCATATTAAATGGCTTACAGGTAGTACAGGGGAGTTTAATAACGAAATAAAGAAAATCCCATTGGAAAACTCCTTCTACTCCATTGAAGAGTATTATCACAGAAACTCTTAAAATTAATATTTTAGGTTATTCTGCAATTAATACCAGCACAGTAAAACAATATTATTTCATAATATTAAGTCATTTTGTTGTACTGCACTTAAAATTTGCATTCTTGACTTCTTTCCACATGCCTCTCAGAACGTAATTACATAATTTTAGGAATAAAAGTAACAACTCACTGAACAGTTGAGGTGCTGAGCTGTAAATGTCCAATATGTAATTTACGAAATAAAACTTTGGTATATCAGTTTTTAACCTTGCACTTACTTGATGAAATATGTCTTTCCATTTGTGTCAATGGCTTCCTCCCATCCATAAGGGAAGCCATTACCCCTGTCTGTCCAAGTTTCAGCTGGTGGCAGCCATGAAGAAGTTTGTGTTACATGACTGAAACAAATTTGCATTACATAGAATGTGTGGCATATTAACACTATATGTACAGGCAATAGGTTAATGGTAGGATATTAATGGGTATGTTGTAAGAGTATTTCGTATTCTGTAAGATGAAAAACAAAAAATACACAATTTAGAAGTATCAGTGCATATCATAAATAGAAACCTGAAACATATTCCCATTTTGATTATAAAACTTGTATTCAATGAAATTTGTTCTCTTCCCTGCATGGGCCATGGACCATCAGTGGTGACCTTTGAATTCATACCTCTTAATCCTGAGTTCCTTGTATTACAACACTGAAAAAAAGTGTAATGGATTTCTGGACATCATATATTAATTCAAAGGATCACCTAAGTTAGTTCTTGACTCCCAATATTCAGAACTGTATTCTGCTACTTAATGATACCCGCCAGGTTAGCCAAGGGCACTAATGCGCCAGCCCCGAATTGAATCCACACAGTGGATTAATGACAAAGGCTGGTGTGCCGGCGAGCCTGGATGTGGTTTTTTGGCGGTTTTACACATCCCACTTGGTGAATACTGGGCTGGTCCCCACGTCCCGTCTCAGTTACATGATTCCCAGACATTTGAAAAACGTTTGCACTCTTTCATGGCTAAAACTAGGTGCAGACAGCTGGCGTACACTAATTCCATCCTGGGAGGTAGTGTGGTAGGGGTTTACAGGATGGTGAAAGGAAGGGCATCCAGACACCCTCTGACACTAACATCACCAAACCCATAGTAACAGGGTCGACCCCACATTGGAGTGGGACAAAGGTCCGAGCAAATGATGATGATTCTGCTACTTAATGATGGAAACCCCTCTTCAAAAACAGGGCAACTGTCTTTATGCTGATAACATCCTCCCTTACCCAACACCACAATGAGGCCCTAGTTCAAAAGCAGCATTAGAATATCTTCAACAAATTAAAAAAGTGTCTGCACAAAACACTTTGTGCACCCACTTAGTGTACGCTTTTGTGGCCAAGGATCTTATTCTGGAGATGGAAGCACTACAACACAATGAAGGAAAGCAAGAGATATTTCCTGAGTGATAAAACAATTTAGCAAACAGGAGTCAAAATTATTCACATCATTGCCTGTACCAGTACTGCAGGCTATAAAATACCACTACAAACTCTGCATATGTGCTATAATAGTACATTTAATGTTATAGTCAGCTTTGCAGTGAGTATGGGGCACATTAGATTGGAGGGCTGCAAAATCACATTGAGGTGAGCACAGCATAACTTAAACCAACTCTGACCACAACCATGACTATGATCCTTGAGACATACTACATTTATTTAAACATACGTCAAACAGATTTACAGCATATATTGTTAAAAGATCAAACTATGAAATCAGAGGAACCAGAATGTCAAATAACAGGACAGTAAAATTCAAGGAAGTAAATAAAAAAAAAAAAAACCAATGAGTTGGATGAATTTAGCAGAGTGAAGATTAATTCCTAGATACAAAGAAAATGCTGAAACTGAAACATGTCAGTCTCAGCCACAACATGAACCATTTTTGAGTTTTTATCATTTACACAAAATTAAAAGAGCGACACTGTGCTAAATTTAGGAATTTGAGCACAGGGTTTGCACACATTGCATGCCACATTTTTCTCTAAATTCAGTAAAGATAAAGGAATATTTAACAAGTTTAAGAAAAGATTATCATCACATTCTATGCAATGATTCTCAATGCTTAAACAGGGTGTCCCAAATTCACGCAACATTTGTATTTCACACCATTTGTGTGACAGTTCAGATTTATTACAAGTGGAGCACTACACGAAAGAACAATGAGTTTTCATTGTTGAGCAATATTTTAAAAATAATGAAGGTTTGGCAGCTACAGTTCACAATTGTACAAAATATGGTTGGAATAGTAATAATAATCATCTTTTTGGGTGAGGGTCATTTTTATCTTGATGGTTTCGTTAATTGACAAAATTGTCACATCTGTGGTTCTGAAAATCCACAAGGCACATCTGTCTAGTAAGCATGAGACCCAGGTTCAGGTCCTGGACTTTGCATTTCTTCAACTTTTGTCCTTATCGAAGATAAAGTTGAGATGCGGTATGTCTCCAGGAAAATGTAATTCCATCAGATCCATATATGAACTATGCATGAGGTACATGCAGGATTTCCCCACTGTGTACAATGCTGGGATGCTATTCCAGCACCGGAGAGCCTTGGCATTACTGGTGATATAAGATGGAGAAAATCAAGATGAACTGAGATGTGAATTGAGGTTTGTGTTATGGAGGGATTTGGACTTGGTTAGTCTGTGCAGCTGTCAGCCACAGTGCCTGTGTGGTGTAGTGGATAACACATTTGTCTAGTAAGCAGGAGACCCAGGTTCAAGTCCTGACTTTGGCACAAATTTTAATTCATTATTTCATCTTCCAGTGTTATCTGTTATAAGAATTAATGCAGTATGGTTTGACATACCTGTATCTGCCATCCGAGCTTATTCAGACTTAATGCCCAACTGGGTTATAAACACTTCTACTGCTAGAAGAGGCAACTCTGTGTACTAGCTTTCACACCCTGTACACCCCCAAATCAGCTACAACTTTAATAGTGTATTCTTGCTGCTATATTGTATATGCACAGTAGGGAAAATTTCGTTATTTGCTACACTATCTAGTGTTGCATTTTTAACACCCAGAAGTGTATTGGACATGCTAAAGAATTTGTCACTCTGGTATTGCCGAGTTTCTTCCAGCAGTAGCAACGGGAAAGCCATCTGCATAGAGGTTGGACCTTACCCATCGCAGTTATGCAGGATTCCGTATCTGCTCTAATCGGGTTAAGACCCCAGTCCAATTTTTCTGAGTTAGGTTTTTCATGATTTTCCTAAGGTACTTGACACAAACACTGCGATCTTTCCTTAGCCAAGGTTATGGCAGTTTCTTCCCTCTACCTCGGCCATTGCGAAACTGTGCATCATCTGTAATAATATCGACGTCGTTGGGAGGAAAGAGTTTAGCCTTCGTTCTCCTTGAGGAAGTGAATAGGGTGAAATAGTATGTTGTCGCTTGGGGTGACAGTGAAGGTGGTTCCACTGTGCACTGCAGTTGCCAAACAATGTACCATCAAAGCAAGCACAATGATCGAGTTGCACACACAATTCAAACGGGTTCATTTTTTTAGTATTCTGCTTCATGATCTGTTAATGTTGTCTTCTAATAATATTCCTTCTCCTTCCATAGAGGAAGACAGGATGGGGCCTACATTATAAATAAATAAATGAATGGAGGAGACTAGTTTAATCAATAAGTTTTTCAAGCAATTATTCCCCATGGTTCAGTGAGTCTAGTCAATAACATGCAAATATTCCGCTGAACATAACATTTCCGCCACGACACCGTCGTCAGATTTTGTTCTTCCAATAAAAATTTGAGAACAAAAATCCAATGTTTCTCGACTGGTAGATTCTACCGTACAACCTGAATCCGGTTTTGTAGGATGGTTGCAACCCTCATTTGCTTTGATTTGGAACCCCAAACACAACAGTGTTGTCTTAGGATGATGAGCTGATTCATCTTATTGTCACCCTCATGTGCTTTGCACATTTGTTACGCAAAATGCTGACACTTTTCCACTAGCAGTACTCTTTCACTCAAAACCACATGCTTCAAAAATAGAGTGCTGTGACACATTGATTAATATATGGTACTTGTCTTTAGAAAGACTTCCATCTATCCTGACTTGTGTGTCCCTCTGTCATAGTATACTATTTCTGGGGAAAGTTGGGATGGTTCATTCAACAAGGAGAAAGCTCCCTCCCTCTGACTAATCCAACTTGAGTTGATATTCCGCCCCCTTAATGTCAACCTGGCTGTACACTTTTAAACTACGTTCCTTCCTCTGTATCTCCCATTTTTAATTGTGTCCCAAACATCACATAAAAGTTAATTTGACAGAAAACACAGGTTTATTATTAAAAATTATGAACTTTTTATTGGTTCATTAAGTATACAGTATAGGGCTAGGCACTGAGTAGCATATGAGTAAATTGTCTCCACAGCTTTGCTGGCACATACGCATCCTTGCAGGACTGTTTTACATAAATGTGGATGAATTTCTTTTACAGCGCTCAATTTCCTCCCAGGCATGGGTGGTCGTGGGCTTGTCGGCATAAACCTTCAAAAAACCAAAGAAAAAGGTCCAACGACGTTAAATCGCTTGATCTAGTGGCCAATTAACTCTTATAACAGACTTCATCAGTCTGACTGGCTGGCAGTTGATGACATGCCAGATTCTCAGCAATCCATAGCCAAACGTTTTCAGTGCTGGCCACGACAACAGATGGACAAACTCTGTATCGAGGCAGGTCAGGCCAACACTAGCAACATACGATCTTGCGTTATCTTGTTGAAAATTAAAGTCATGGAGACCTCGAAGACAGCACACCTCTACTGATATTTACACATCCGACATGTAATGGCTGTTGTCCAAATCACCAGCTATGCGAACCAGAGGTGATTATGTTGTGTACAAAATGTCATCCCCATAGCATCACGCATGGTGCTGGGCCTGTATGATAATGAAAAATGTAAGGGACTGATGACCTCAGATGTTAAGTCCTATACTGCTCAGAGCCATTTTTGAAAAATGTAATCTGGCAATGTCCCATCTCCTTGGAGCCTCCAAATACAGGTGTATCCATCGTGATGCTGTATGCAGAATTGCAACTGTGGCCAGTGTTTTCATTGGCTGCACCACTGTCAGTGCACCTTTCCCACTGCCGCGTCAAGGGAAGACAATTGTCGTTGTGCTGACAGCTTTTAGAGCATCAGATGTTGTCACGTTGTCAGTATGGATACTTGCCTTGCAGCAAGCAAGCAAATTTCTTGATTCAAGGTATGTAGCGTAGCTGTTCGAACCTACCATTTGTACAAGAAATATGTATGTCCTCTCAAGCGCTAGTCACGCGGGGTCGTTAAGGTCCTACATGCCCTTCATGAACCCATCGATTCTGCATATGGTCGACAATGGTGTGATCCTTATCTGCACGAACGGCGATATCATCGAACGGTAAACTGCAGCCTCAATAGGCCATGCTCCTGCTGCTGTCAAATTCTGACATGTGTTAGTAGTTGTTTCGCCTCTGCACATTAAGTAAAACACGATCTACTCACAAGCAACTAACTTTCAGATGCGATCTCTGAATGAGAACTCATTCCATAACCTGTCCTCTTACACAGAACATTGATAGCGTTACCCCAACCCTCTTTGGTTGTGCAGAAATTCTATTCAAATGTCTCTGAGCAATAAGGGACTTAACTTCTGAGGTTATCAGTCCCCTAGAACTTAGAACTACTTAAACCTAACCAACCTAAGTGTATCACACACACCCATGGCCGAGGCAGGATTCGAACCTGCGACCGTAGAGGTCGCGCGGTTCCAGACTGTAGCGCCTAGAACCGCCGGCTAAATGCTAGTTATTTGCATGTCTAATAACGTAGCACACTTAAAACCAATTTAATTTTTGTGGCATGCTACCTTCATGGAGTTGCACTTTTAATGGCCTAAAATGTTTACAGTTTGAATCAAATGAAGTGCAACTTTATTAGTGTAAAACAAGGAATGTTCTTTTTATGCCGTGCTATAGGCCTAAATACCAGGTGGTTATAATTGATGTGCAGCTACCCACAGAGGTCCAGGGTGGGCAGCAATAATCGTATGGCAGCGGAACTAAGTACATATTCTAATACCTTAATGCGGAACTGATTTACGCAAGAAAACAGTTAGTGCCAACTTTGGCCACCAGGTGCAAATCTGGCGCTCTGAATGCAAAAAACCCATATAGAAATGATTCCATATGCAACGGATTAGGATGGAATGTGGGCACAAGGGGTTAGACAAGTGAGAAACGGAGAATGTTTATTTTATTATTAACCATTGTTTACAAATTTGTTAAATATGGGTTCCAGATAAAATACCGTACAGCGCCAGATTTGCAACTGGTGGCCAAAATTGGAACTAATGTTTTTCCAGCGTAAATCGGTTCTGCATGAATGCATCAGCATAGCTAACAAGTTTCGCTAACATGCAATAATCACAGCCCACACTGAACCTCTGTAAGTAGCTACAGTTTAATTATAATCACCCAGTTCAATGTGTATCTCAGCTATACTACTTATCATTACCATCGTCTAAAACTAACGTGGGAATTTCACACAAACTACGTAACTAGAGAATTAGACTGGGTCAAGTATTTGTTAACCGAAATGAATTCTTGTGATGTCTATTTTCACAGCCCCTTTACCTACTAAATGCTCATGCGGAGAAATTCCTTTGTACAAAGGATATCGATATCTGTAGTATGCAAAATGCACGAATGAATAAAATAAATACACACATCAAAAAAGTTTTACATGAGCTCGGTTCCGAGAGTTCCAGAACCTGTACAGAAAATTGGAATAGAGATCAGCATAAACATCATTTACGCCCTTTTTATTGCCCATGAAAACCACACATCGCATGTTGTACCACCATATAGCGAGACCTTCAGAGGTGGTGGTCCACATTGCTGTCCACACTGGTACCTCTAATACCCAGTAGCACACCCCCTTGCAGTGATGCACGCCTGTATTTGTCGTGGCATACTATCCGTAAGTTCATCAAGGAACTGTTGATCCAGATTGTCCCACTACTCAACGGTGATTCGGCGTAGATCCCTCAGAGTGGGTGGTGGGTCACGTCGTCCATAAACAGCCCTTTTCAATCTATCCCAGGCATGTTCGATAGGGTTCATGTGTGGAGAACATGCTGGCCACTCAAGTCGAGCGATGTCGATATCCTGGACCTCGCCATGGAGTCGGCCGGAGTGGCCAAGCTGTTCTAGGCGCTACAATCTGGAACCGCGCGACCGCTACGGTCGCAGGTTAGAGTCCTGCCTCGGGCATGAATGTGTGTGATGTCCTTAGGTTAGTTAGGTTTAAGTAGTTCTAAGTTCTAGGGGACTAATGACCTCAGCAGTTAAGTCCCATAGTGCTCAGAGCCAAGCCCTCGCCATGGACGTAGGGAGTGAAGTTGCGCATCATGCAGCCTATTGCGCACAGTTTGAGTCGTAACACGACGTCCCGTGGCTGCACGAAAAGCATTATTCAACATGGTAGCGTTGCTGTCAGGGTTCCTCCGAGACATAATCCGTAGGTAGCGGTCATTCACTGCAGTTGAGGCCATTGGGCGGCCTGAGCGAGGCATGTCATCGACGGTTCCTGTCTCTCTGTGTCTCCTCCATGTCCGAACAACATTGCTTTGGTTCACTCCGAGACACCTGGACACCTCCCTTGCTGAGAGCCCTTCCTGGCACAAGGTAACAATGCGGACGCGATCGAACCGCGGTATTGACCTTCTAGGCATGGTTGAACTACAGACAACACGAGCCGTGTACCTTCTTCCTGGTGGAATGACTGGAACTGATAGGCTGTCGGACCCCCTCCGTCTAAGGCGCTGCTCATGCATGGTTGTTTCCATCTTTGTGCGGGTTTAGTGACGTCTCTGAACAGTCGAAGGGACTGTGTCTGTGATACAATAGCCACAGTCAACGTCTATGTTCTGGAGTTCTGGGAACCGGGGTGATGCAAAACTTTTTTTTGATGTGTGTAAGTTATGTCATAGTGGAGGTAGCTTGCCATTACCTTTCTCCGATCTGTTAAGAAATGTTACTGGTATCTATGTTTGGTGGATGACTGTTTTGTGTTGTGTTTTTATGGGTGAAGGAAAGGGAGAGGGTGCTGGGACTTATTCTATTCATCTCTAATAGAACCAAAGGGACCGAAGAACGTCCCAGCCCCATCCGATGGGTGGATCACCATCAGCAATGTTACACGTCCTCACTGCACGAGGCACTGCAAAGAGGTTTGCAATTAAACTCAAGACACTGGTGCAAAGTCTGGGTATCAGGAACTTTCTTCTCTGGTGAAAACAATTTCTTCGACCAACATGTTTCGAACGGGCTACCTGTGAGTGAGCGCCACCTGTGGTTGCATTACCTACCTCAGCTAAGAATGCGAATTATATTATTTATTTAAAAAAAGTAATATGGTTTAGTGGTGTCTCAGCAAAGCACTAGGCTGTGGCGAGTAAACAATTCCATGCGTCATACAAGTTGACAAACTCACAACGCGTAACACTGGTACGTTCTACAACCTACTGCAATTCTTAGCAGACCTGATGTCATCTTGTCGCATAGCCTAGATTAAGCACTTTTTTCTTTTACATCTAGACGAATTCACGCGAGTTTGCTCTCAGGTACATTACTTGTATAAACTCTGATTACATGATAATCACAGACTTTGTGCTGCAGGCAGGCAGACAGACAGATGACATAAGCATCACCCTAAATGACAAAAAATTAATTTACATGTAATGTTCTGACTGTTGAGATTACATAAAACTCGGTAAGAAAAAGTCGGAAGAGCATTTCATTCCAATAAATACGGATTCCCTCAAAGAACCAAAAAAAAAATGGTTCAAATGGCTCTGAGCACTATGGGACTCAACTGCTGAGGTCATTAGTCCCCTAGAACTTAGAACTAGTTAAACCTAACTAACCTAAGGACATCACAAACATCCATGCCCGAGGCAGGATTCGAACCTGCGACCGTAGCGGTCTTGCGGTTTCAGACTGCAGCGCCTTTAACCGCACGGCCACTTCGGCCGGCCTCAAAGAACCAAATACGAGTCTATGGCTTCTCTGGTAACGTTGTCGGAGTACACGGGACAAGGGTAGAGATAAGACACAGGTAATGCAATGACGTAAGCGACTGCGGAAAAGTTTGCGAAGCGATTGTACAGTGCAATGTTCTAGGTCATTAAAATGTTCTCTGGAAACATCCTTACAAATTAGAAAATGGTACGTGCCTAGATTGTAATTTTAGCTATCGTGAAATTAATAAGTGAACTGTCCTATTTTTAAGTATATTCACTGTTCAAAACCAACAATCATACGACGACATATAAAATACTACGAGGGGATTGTAGGAAAGAAGACTGCATAGCCCTTTTCATTTTGCTTAGCTCATGCTAGCCTAGGAAAGCACTGTAACGTGTCACACAGCATATTGCCGTGACCAGGAATTGAGTTCCGTCGATTACGTTGACGGCAATTACAAGCAAATTTAGCAATTAAAAGCCAATTACTGCATCCGATCATCGCTGCCAGAATTTACGGTGGTCTCTTAATGAGAGTGTTAACGCCATTTCCCCGTTATTACCGCAATGCGGGCTATCGCCTACACGCCGCACACGCTTCATTTTCGTTTGCGACAGTGTCAGCTGCGCATTTCCGATACGCAGCTGCACATCTGGCAAAAGTTTCAGCGCTCCAAGGAAGCGTGCAAGCTTCATATATTTTAATAAGGAGTAAAACTTGTGTTTTCTTTGTGACAGGTGTTAAAATAAAAAAAGTGTGTATCAATCGTATTGTATGTCAACCATATACTGGATGAGGCGCCCAATTGTTACCTCAAAAAACTTTTTCGGAGTCCCTTTTCATTTAGAGAAATAGCGATCAGGGTTCATGATACGAACACGAATGTGTCGTACCGTGATTCATCACCGCGTCACAGGCATAAACTTTTTTAAACTTGAGTTATGGTATTTCTTCATATCAGAATAACAGATCTGTAGGAGATAAATTAATTGATACAATTCTTTTGTACGTCTGACAAACAGTTGCTTCAGGATAACGACATCGTTCGACTGGAGTGGCCAGCATGTTCTCCATACATGAACCCATCGAACATGCCTGGGATAGATTGAAAAGGGCTGTTTATGGACGACGTGACCCACCAACCACTCTGAAGGATCTACACCATATTGCTCTCGAGGAGTTGGACAATCTGGACCAACAGTGCCTTGATGAATTTGTGAACCGTATGCCGTGACAAATACAGGCATGCATCAGTCCAAGAGGATGTGCTACTGGGTATTAGAGGTACCGGTGTGTAAAGCAATCTGGACCACCACCTCTGCAGGTCTCGCTGTATGGTGGTACAACATGCAATATGTGGTTTTCATGAGCAATAAAAAGGGCGGAAATGATGTTTATGTTGATCTCTATTCCAGTTTCCTATACAGGTTCCGGAACTCTCGGAACAGAGGTGATGCAAAACTTTTTTTGGTGTGTGTATATACGATACTGCAGTGCCTATGTTATTCTGATAACGATGCAAAGTTCCTTTGGACATGCATGCATGGGCGACTACAGCCATTACGAAATATATTAAACGAAATCGCAATTGCGAATGCGGACAACCATCAACTGTAGAATGAAATGAAGACAATGAAAATTGGTGCGGGACCCGGGCTCGAACCCGGATTTCCCGCTTATCGCGAGCGGTCACCTTACCTTTTCTTTTTTCCTCATGTTGTTCGATATAGTTCGTTGCATCTGTTCGGGGCGGACGTCGTAAGACATCCGTTTCAGTTCGTTGTTGATCGATTAACTCTCAGTTTATTTTATTACAGAGGGCAGCTAACCCTCTGACCGAACACGCTGAGCTACCGTGTCGGCTAGTATTTTGAAGTGTGAAGACGCGAAACACTGCCTCAACAAACAACTCATTGCAAGTCAGTGACGCTACACGTTACACTGAACCATCAACACAGCCCGTTCAAGTTCACTGTTGATCCTTTCACTCAGTTTTTTAATTACAGAGGGCAGCTAACCCTCTGACAGAACACGTTGAGCTACCGTGCCGGCAACTCGTATATTCCCGTACAGGTCAGACGTAGCACTTTAAAGACTTTAAAGTCGCTTGCCCGGTATCGGCAGAGAAATAAGATATTACAGTGCCTATCCGTGTCCAAAGGAACTTTACATCGTAATCAGAATAACACACGAATAGCATATCGTATTTATCTGTCAATACCGGGCGAGCGAATTTCCAGTGCAACGTGTGACCTTTACGGGGCCGGCCGAAGTGGCCGTGCGGTTAAAGGCGCTGCAGTCTGAAACCGCAAGACCGCTACGGTCGCAGGTTCGAATCCTGCCTCGGGCATGGATGTTTGTGATGTCCTTAGGTTAGTTAGGTTTAACTAGTTCTAAGTTCTAGGGGACTAATGACCTCAGCAGTTGAGTCCCATAGTGCTCAGAGCCATTTGAACCATTTGAACCTTTAAGGGAATACACATAATGGATGTACGAGTACTGGTCGTAGACGCACGGTTAACGACGTATGGAAGTTTGGGTTTGGTCGTGGGTCGTGCACAGATGGCCGTATGGTAGGGCGACCGCTCGCGACATGCGGGAAATCCGGGTTCGAGTCCCAGTCCGGCACAAATTTTCATTGTCGTTATTCCATTCTACAGCCGATGGTTGTCCTTATCGCAATTACGAATTTATTTAAAGTAAAGTATACTCGAGGTAGAGACTTTAGTACAGCACAATTGTATGGGTCTTGCAGCAACGGCCAGGCCGGCCTGAGTGGCCGTGCGGTTCTAGCCGCTACAGTCTGGAACCGCGAGACCGCTACGATCGCAGGTTCGAATCCTGCCTCGGGCATGGATGTCTGTGGTGTCCTTAGAACTAATTAAACCTAACTAACCTAAGTTCTAGGCGACTGATGACCTCAGAAGTTTAGGCGCACAGTGCTCGGAGCCATTTGAACCATTTTTTTGAGCAACGTCCAGGTGACGGCCCGCTGGGTGCTAGCGCATCTTTCCAGCTGCCAGAGAAGTCACTGACAGCATTCATCGCTGAGTATCGACCTAGCTGCCGGATGCCACAGATTAGAGTATTGTTAGTAGTACGAGGGTAGTCGAAGTTTTTAATATCACCTCGAAAAAAATAGATATACACTACTGGCCATTAAAATTGCTACACCAAGCAGATGACGTGCTACAGACGCGAAATTTAACCAACATGAAGAAGATGCTGTGGTATGCAAACGATTAGCTTTTCAGAGCATTCACACAAGGTTGGCGCCGGTGGCGACACCTACAACGTGCTGACATGAGGAAAGTTTCTGATTTCTCATACACAAACAGCAGTTGACTAGTGAAACGTTATTATGATGCCTCGTGTAAGGAGGAAAAATGGGTACCATCACGTTTCCGACTTTGATAAAGGTCGGATTGTAGCCTATCGTGATTGCGGTTTATCGTATCGCCACATTGCTGCTCGCGTTGGTCGAGATCCAATGACCGTTAGCAGAATATGGAATCGGTGGGTTCAAAAGGGTAAAACGGAACGCCGTGCTGGATCCCAACGGCCTCGTATCACTAGCAGTCGAGATGACAGGCATCTTATCCGCATGGCTGTAACGGATCGTGCAGCCACGTGTCGATCCCTGAATCAACAGGTGGGGACGTTTGCAAGACAACAACCATCTGCACGAACAGTTCGACGACGTTTGCAGCAGCATGGACCATCTGCTCAGAGACCATGGCTGTGGTTACCCTTGACGCTGCATCACAGGCAGGAGCGCCTGCGATGGTGTACTCAACGACGAACCTGGGTGCACGAATGGCGTAACGTCATGATGGTCGCATCCGTGTTTGGCGACATCGCGGTGAACACACATTGGAAGCGTGTATTCGTCATCGCCATACTGGTGTATGACCCACTCGGCGCGATGGTATGGGGTGCCATTGGTTACACGTCTCTGTCACCTCTTGCCCGCATTGACGACACATTGAACAGTGGACGTTACATTTCAGATGTGTTACGACCCGTGGCTCTACCATTCATTCGATCTCTGCGAAACCCTACATTTCAGCAGGATAATGCACGACCGCATGTTGGCCGAGCAACTGACTCCTCACAATACGCCAGTCACTACTCTTGATGAACTGTGGTATCGTGTTGAAGCTGCGTGTGCAGCTGTACCTGTACACGTCATCCAAGCTCTGTTTGACTCAATGCCCAAGCGTATCAAGGCCGTTATTAGGGCCAGAGGTGGTTGTTCTGGGTACTGATTTCTGAGGGTCTATGCACCCAAATTGCGTGAAAATGTAATCACATGTCAGTTCTAGTATAATATATTTGTCCAATGAATACCCGTTTATCATCTGCATTTCTTCTTGGCGTAGCAATTTTCATGGCCAGCAGTGTACATAATTAATTTTTTATTTGAAGGTTTACGCCTGCAGTCCTGTCAAAACAAATTGACGGATTTTAAGAGGAAGACACTGCAACGATTCATGCTGTCGACATCAGGAACACGAACTATATCAATGAAGACAGTTACTCATTTCGACCCAGAAATGTGTTATTTCTTCAGGAACACATGTTTTAATCGTTCGACAGCTGCCAAAATAAGTTAATCTAGTAACAAAGTACAGTTAAAGAGGAGCATAAAGGACCTTTTGGTGGTCAAATCCTCCTACAGCACTGATGAATTTCTTAGCAGAAGCAACTTATAATCTGCATGCTATGTACTCTTAATACCTCACTTCGGCAGAGCTTCAGTGCTGTATAACGGCCTTTTAATTCTTTTTTTTACGATTTTTGGCTAAAACCGGTTTGGATTTAAGATATGCACTTCAGTGCGTAATTGTTAATGTTTGCGGTAAGCTTTTTAGTTAATTTGGAACCGAAAATGGTACCAAATTTAAATTTTTCACGTTCTTGAGGACAATTGTACTCAATATCTGTCGAAGGAACATTAGCGTATCAGTTCTTTTGCAAATTTATTATGTATTTTTGTTTTTATGACATTCCATACCCTCAAGGTTTTGTTCATTGAGGGTTTATGGAACGAACTATATAATCAATAAAGTATTGTATCGTTACAAAGCTAAGACATAACAAATGTTTGCAAAAAACGATAATATTTTACAGCCCCTTTTCCTACCAAATACTCTTACAGAGGAGTTGATTTGTACAAGTAATATGGAAATCTGTAGCATGTAAAATGCTCGAAGATGGATAAAATAAATAACTGATGCCATAGTGGAGGTTGCTTGATGTTATCTTCCTCTGATCCTCAAAATAAATTAAGGGAAACTGTAGCAATTTTTATAACGCGGTATCAGGTACAGTGGTTTCCTTTTTCTTTTTGAAAGCAAAATGCAGAAGATTAACTGAAAAAGGAATCCTAGAAACTGATGTAGGTTTGCTTCGTTACCACATTCTTGTTTTTACAACACGAAATCAAAACTACAATTTTTCATGTACTGCAGCCGCTTCATGGAAACTTCTCGTTAATATGTCTGTAGCGAAGTTCATGAAGTGAAACGTGCATGCTAAATAGTTTGGACAAGAATAGAACCTTGGGAAATGTGGCGCTACAGAAGAATGCTGAAGATTAGATGGGTAGATCACATAACTAATGAGGAGCTATTGAATAGAATTAGGGAGAATAGAAATTTGTGGCACCCCTTGACTAGAAGAAGGGATGGGTTGGTAGGACATGTTCTGGGGCATCAAGGGATAACCAATTTAATACTGGAGGGCAGCGTGGAGGGTACAAATCGTAGAGGGAGACCAAGAGATTAATACACTAAGCAGATTCAGAAGGATGTCGGTTGCAGTAGGTACTGGGAGATGAAGCTTGCACAGGATAGAGTAGCATGGAGAGCTGCATCAAACCAGCCTCTGGACTGAAGACCACAACAACACAACAGCAGCGAAGTTCATATGCACACTAATGATTGCATTCGCGTCATAAGAGTAATACCTATGAAAATGTGACTACCAGGTTTAACGTGCATCGCACGCACCATTAGACTCTGCAGGTGAACTTGGCATTTGATGGAGGATTTTAGTCTTCAGGACACTTAGCCTACTCCAAATCTCTTCCTCTTGCAAGTTTAAATTGGTGATACACATTCTTTCTATATCGATGAATTCAATCGGCTACGTCCGGATCGAATGTTATGACACCACCGCGAATTTGCTATCTTAACTACAGTAGCAGATTCCAGCTACGCCTATTAAAATGTTGTTATACTGTGCGTTTCATTCAGTTGCATTCAGTGTGTGCGGGCTGAGTCCACTGTGAACAAGAAGGAAACTAACCGCTGGCCCACACACAACCGATCTTCAAAACAATAACGAGTAGCACACGGCTATTTCTGATAGGCATTTGCCTCGTCAGTGACGATAAAATCGGAAATGTCTTTTTCGTTTCAGGGGAATAACGCCAACCAATCTACGAAAGGGTAACCCGTCAACAAATGACGCTACCAAGTGTTCAGACAGTGATAGAATTTATAATCGTTATCTTTCACGCTGTAGCTATTACAGTCGGTTGACAACCCTTTTCCACGCTTTCTGACTATTGGTGTCAGAGCAATAGTAACGTAAAATGTAAATGTCGTGCGACTAGGGTCTCCTGTCCGGTAAACCGTTCGCCTGGTGAAAGTCTTTCGATTTGACGCCACTTTGGCGACCTGCGCATCGATGGGGATGTAACGATGATCATTAGGACAACACAAACACCCAGTCCGTGAGCGGAGAAAAATCTCCGACCAAGCCGGGAATCGAACCCGGGCCATTAGGATTGACAATCTGTTACGCTGACCACTTTTTTTTCCATTGTGTTCGTTTTTGATCGTTGTGTTTGGTCGTTGCGGACGTCGCAAGACATCCTTTTCAAGTTCGGTGGTTGATCCTTCCACTCAGTTTTTTATTACAGAAGCCAACCGGCTCTCTGACCATACACGCTGAGCTACCGTGCCGGCTGACCACTCAGCTACGGAGGGCGGACGGTACCAAGTAGACACGATATGCTTACAAGCTGCCCACACATGCAGGCACCGTGAGGTATCTACGTCGCTGTAAAATCCGTGCTGGAAGCTAACATGGGTCAGTAATCTCATACTAGTATTACTATGTCTGGCCTGCTACGCAACCACTCGCTCCTTCAAGTCTCGCTAGAATCAAATAACACAGGGAACTTTGCTCTCCATTCACATTTTAATAACTATTTTTCAACCATCCAGCAACAGACTGCAAAAATTACTATTTAGTACGTTGTAAATGACATAACTTCCCACAAAACGCTTCTAAAGGCATTTTCTGAAAAGGTGCTTCGAACAGATGGTTCCATTATGGGAACTACTGGATTATACACAGCACTGTTCTTTCTGTCTGAGAACGACAGCTGCTCTAACATGCGTTTATCCTTGGCCCCTGAGCAGATACCCACAACTAACAGAGAGCTCTCAGGACAGTGTCTAAAACTACTAAACTTCGTCCGTACAGGCATTGGAAGGCCCAACGGTACCGACCGGCCGCCGTGTCATCCTCAGTCCGCAGGCGTCACTGGATGCGGATATGGAGGGGCATGTGGTCAGCACACCGCTCTCCCGGACGTATGTCAGTTTACGAGACCGGAGCTGCTACTTCTCAGTCAGGTAGCTCCTAAGTTTGCCTCAAAGGGGCTGAGTGCACCCCGCCTGCCAACAGCGCTCGGCAGACCGGATGGTCATCCATCCAAGTGCTAGCCCAGCCCGACAGCGCTTAACATCGGTGATCTGACGGGAACCGGTGTTACCACTGCGGCAAGGCCGTTGGCTCGGGACAGTGTCAAGACTCGTAAATCCCTTTGAATGCGTTCCTGGTGTGCTGAGTAGATTGGAGCTGGTGACCTGTACAGGTTAGGTAAGTACTCTTTTGCCTATGGAGAGTTCATCGAGCCAATTTGCCAGCGACAAGTTGGTGCTGGTAGTGGTGGTAAACGCCTTTATGTGCTGTAGGCAAACATACGGGCCACCGTATCGTTCGAAGAAGTCAGATGTCCCATTTAATCCCATGTGAAAATTCCTCATACGAGGGTTCAATAAGGGTGAGGGAATAAATTCACCGTGGCACTACATAACGATCCCATTTGGTAATTCTCCTAACTGATTTTGGGGAACTATGGCAAACCAAAATCTGGATGGGCGGGCGGAGTTTTAACCTCTCGCCTTCTTGAACCATGTCGTTCGATAGGTTTCCACAGTAAACACTATGCAAGCTGGCTCACGCGAAGCACAATGACATCGGTCTGTTGTTGAATTATGGAACAAGTTTATGTTCAAGTACTACGACACTTCTGGAGATCGAAAATCTCTCTACATCTACATCTACATTTATACTCCGCAAGCCACCAAACGGTGTGTGGCGGAGGGCACTTTACGTGCCACTGTCATTACCTCCCTTTCCTGTTCCAGTCGCGTATGGTTCGCGGGAAGAACGACTGTCTGAAAGCCTCCGTGCGCGCTCTAATCTCTCTAATTTTACATTCGTGATCTCCTCGGGAGGTATAAGTAGGGGGAAGCAATATATTCGATACCTCATCCAGAATTACCCTGTAGGAATCAACATGGATTCCGAAAGCAATGCCCATGTCAATCCCAGTTCGCTCTGTTCGTTCACGACATCCAGAAAGCAGTAGATACCGGCGCCAGGTACATGCTGTGTTCCTTGATTTCCGTAAGGCATGCGAGACAGATTCGCACGGCCGCCTAATGAACAAAATCCAAGCGTACGAATTTCAGACCATTTGTGCGATTGGAATGGAGAGTTCCTTGCAAACAGAACACAGCATGCCATTCTCAACGGAGATAAGGCTTCAAACGTAAAAGTAGCTTCGTGTGTACCCCAAGGATGTGTTATTGGTCCATTACTTTTCACAGGATATACCCTGAAGAGCCAAAGAAACTGCCTAATATTGTGTAGGGCCCCCGCGAGCACGCAGAAGGGCCGCAACACGACGTAGCATGGATTCGACTAATGTCTGAAGTAGTGCTGGAGGGAACTGACACCATGAATCTTGCAGGGCTGTTTATAAATCCGTAAGAGTACGAGGGGGCGCGTTGCAAGGCATCCCAGATATGCTCAATAATGTTCATGTCTGGGGAGCCTGGTGGCCAGCGGAAGTGTTTACACTCAGAAGAGTGTTCCTGGAGCTCCTCTGCAGCAATTCAGAAGGTATGGGGTGTCGCATTGTCCTGCTGGAATTGCCCAAGTCCGTCGGAATGCACAAGGGACATGAATGGATGCAGGTGACAGGGTTCGTACGTACGTGTCACCTGTCAGAGTCGTATCTAGACGTACCAAGGATCCCATATCACTCCAATTGCACACGCCTCACACCATTACAGAGCCTCCACCAGCTTGAACAGTCCCCTGCTGACATGCAGGGTCGTCTCTGCTGACATGCAGGGTCCATGGATTCATGAAGTTGTCTCTATACCCGTACACGCCCATCCAGTCGATAAAATTTGAAACGAGACTCGTCAGACCAGGTAACATGTTTCCAATCACCAACAGTGGGTGTTGGCGGGCCCAGGCGAGGCATAAAGCCTTGTTTCATGAAGTTATCAAGGGTTCACGAGTGGGCCTTCGACTCCGAAAGCCCATATCGATGATGTTCCGTTGAATGGTTCACACGCTGGCACTTGTTGATGGACCAGCACTGAAATCTGCAGCAATTTGCGGAAGGGTTGCACTTCTGTCACGTTCAACGATTCTCTTCAATCGTCATTGGTTCCGTTCATGCAGGGTCTTTTTCCGGCCGCAGCGATGTCGGAGATTTGATAGTTTACCGGATTCCTGATGTTTGCGGTACACTCGTGAAATGGTCGTACTGGAAAATCCCCACTTCATCGCTACCTCGGAAATGCTGTGTCCCTTCGCTCGTGTGCCAACTATAACACACAGCACGTTCAAACTCAGTTAAATGTTGATAACCTGCCACTGTAACAGCAGTAACTGATCTAACAACTGCGCCAGACACTTATTTTCTCATATAGGCGTTGCCGACCGCAGCGCGCCCTATTCTGCCTGTTTAGATATCTCTAAATCTGAATACGCATGCCGATACCAGTTTCTTTGTATAAATGTCAGAGTAGACAAAATCGGAAGGTCCATGAGGCTTTTCGCTGATGGTACTGTAGTACACAGAGAAGATGAACTGCTAGAAAAATTTAGCGAAATGCAAGAAGACCTGTAGAGGATTGACGCTTGGTGCAGGTAGTGGCCAATGACCCTCCACATAAATAAACGTATTGCGTATACATAGATAGAAATGCCCATTATCTTATGATTTCAGAACAATCGCTGCAAATAGTTACTTCCATAATAGTATGCGTACGGAGTGATTTGAAGGTGAACGACCACATGTAACTAGTCGCAGGAAAGGCAGAAGCGAGATTTAGATTCAAAAGTACCCTCTGCCACACACCGCAAGGTGGCCTTGCGGAGTACAGATGCAGATGCGTGGAGGGCTTTGGAGACGAAAAACACTCTTTACCCGATCTTTATGATTTGGTCACTTTAGGTGGTGACAGTTATTGTAATGCAGTGATAGCAGGTAGCTCCCACCTGGGGATGTTCGGCCGCGGAGTTGCAAGCTTTTCAGTTGACGTTACATTGGGCGACTTGCGTCCGATAATGATGAAACAATAATGAGGACAACACCCAGTACCCGAGCGGAGAAAATCTCCGACACGGTCGTGACTCGAGCTAGGACCCGCTGCATAGCAGTGACATGCGCTGACCACTTGGCCAAGGGGTGGAGGATGGACACTAAATCTACATCTACGAGGTTACTCTGCTATTCACAATGAAGTGCCTGGCAGAGGGTTCAACGAACCACCTTCAATCTGTCTCTCTAACGTTCGACTCTCGAACGGCGCGCGGGAAAAACGAGCACATAAATTTTTCTGTGCGAGCCCTGACTTCTCTTTACTTTATCGTGATGACCATTTCTCCCTATGTGGATGGGTGCCAACAGAATGTTTTCGCAATCAGAGGTGAAAACTAGTGATTGAAATTTCATGAGAGGATCCCGTCTCGACGAAAAACGCCTTTGTTTTAATGATTACCATTCCAATTCACGTATCATGTCTGTGGCACTATCTCCCCTGTTTCTCGATAATACAAAACGAGCCGCCCTTCTTTGAACTTTATCGATGTCATCCGTAAGTCCCACCTGATGCGGATCCCACACTGCAAAGCAGTACTCCAGAATAGGGTGGACAAGTGTAGTGTAAGCATTCTCTTTAGTAGACCTGTTGCACCTTCCAAGTGTTCTGCCAATGAATCGCAGTCTTTGGTTTGCTCTACCCACAACATTATCTATGTGACCGTTCCAATTTAGGCTATTTATAATTGTAATCCCTAAGTATTTAGTTGAATTTTCAGCCTTCAGATTTTTGTGACTTATCGCGTAATCGAAATTTAGCGGATTTCTTTTAGTACTCATGCGAATAAATTCACACTTTTCTTTATTCAGGGTCAATTGCCACTTTTCGCACCATACAGATATCTTATCTAAATCATTTTGCAAGTCGTTTTGATCATTTGATGACTTTACAAGACGGTAAATGACAGCATCATCTGCAAACAATCTAAGATGGCTACTCAGATTGTCTCCTATGTCGTTAATATAGATCAGGAACAATAGAGGGCCTATAACACTTTCTTGGGGAACGCCGGATATTATTTCTGTTTTACTCGATGACTTTCCGTCTATTACTACGAACTGTGACCTTTCTGACAGGAAATCACGAATCTGGTAACACAACTGAGGCAATATTCCATAGGCACGCCGTTTGGTTAGAAGACGCTTGTGAGGAGCGGTGTCTAAAGCCTTCTGGAAATGTAAAAATATGGACTCAATTTGACATCCCCTGTCGATAGCACTTATTACTTCATGAATATAAAGAGCTAGTTGTGTTTCACAAGAACGATATCTTCTGAAATCGTGTTGACTACGTGTCAATAAATAGTTTTCTTCGAGGTACTTCATAATGTTCGAATACAGTATGTATTCCAAAACCCTACTGCAAATTGACGTTAGTGATATGGGCCTGTAATTCAACGGATTACTCCGACTTCCCTTTTTTGGTATTGGTGTGACCTGAACAATTTTCCAATCTTTAGGTACGGATCTTTTTGTGAGCGAGCGGTTGTATGTAATTGCTAAATATGGAGCTATTGTGTCAGCATACTCCGAGAGGAACCTGACTGGTATACAATCTGGACCGGAAGCCTTACTTTTATTAAGTGATTTAAGCTGCTTTGCGACACCGAGGATATCTATTTCTATGTTTCTCATCTTGGCAATTGTTCTTGACTGGAATTCAGGAATATTTACTTCGTCTTCTTTGGTGAAGGAGTTTCGGAAACCCGTGTCTAATAACTCTGCTGTAGTGACACTGTCATCAGTGACATCACCGTTGCTATCGTGCAGTGAAGGTATTGATTGCGTCTTGCCACTGGTGTGCTTTATGTATGACCAGAATCTCTTCGGGTTTTCTGTCTGATTTCGAGACAGAGTTTCGTTGTGGAAATCATTGAAAGCATCTCGCATTTAAGTACGCACTATATTTCGAACTTCTGTAAAACGTTGCCAGTCTTGGGGAATTTGCGTTGTTTTAAATTTGTGTACCATGGGGGATCAGTACCGTCACTTATTAATTTATGTGGTACATATCTCTCAATTGCTGTCGATACCATCTCTTTGAAATCATTCCACAACTTTTCTACGCTTACATGATCAGATCAGGAGTAGTGCAGACTGTCTCTTAAAAAGGCGTTAAGAGCATTTTAACAGTTTTTTTTAATAGATATACTTTGCGTTTTTTCTTGATGGCTGTAGGTGTTACGACATTCAGCCTAGCAGCTACACCCTTGTGGTCGCTAATCCCTTTATTCGTCACGATACTCACTGTTTGTCCAGGATTATTTGTTGCTAAGAAGTCAAGTATGCTTTCGCCACCATATACGTTTCGAGTGGGCTCATGAACTAACTGTTCAAAATAATTTTCTGTGAAAGCACTGAGTACAATTTCGGATGACATTTTATGCCTGACGCCGGCTTTAAACGTATAATTTTTCTAGTATATCTATGGTAGATTAAAGTCACTACCGACTATAATTGTATGAGTGGGGTACCTATTTGAAATGAGACTCAAGTTTTCTTTGAACTATTCAGCAACTATATCTTCTGAGTGGGGAAGGGGGGGGGGGAGGTCGGTAAAACGACCCAATTAATAGTTTAGTCCGACTGTCAAGTATAACCTCTACCCATACTATTTCGCAGGAACTATCTACTTCAATTTCACTACAAGGCAAACTATTTCTGACAGCAATAAATACTCTACCACCAATTGTATTTAATCTGTCCTTTCTGAACACTGTTAGACAAAATTTCTGTTGAGGTTATTTCCGGCTTTAGCCAGCTTTCTGTATCTATAACTATTTGAGCTTCAGTGCTTTCTATTAGGGATTGGAGCTCTGGTTCTTTCCCAACACAGCTACGACAATTTACAACTACAATACCGATCGTTTCTACAACTAACTTACTGTGTTTTACCTGCCCCCTTTTAGACGGACGCACTTTCTATGGTTCCCTGAGGCCCTCTAACCTAAAAAAACCGCCCTGTCCCTTCCACGCAGCTCCCGCTACACGTGTAGCCGCTTCCTGTGTGTAGTGGACTACTGATCTATTAAGCGGGACCCGGAAACTCACTACCCGATGGCTCAAGTCAAAGAATCTGCAGCCTACACGGTCACAGAACTGCCTGAGCCTCTGATTCAGACCCTCCACTCGGCTCTGCAACAAAGGACCACAGTCGGTTCTATCGACGATGCTGCAAATGGTGAGCTCCGCCTTCATTTCGCAAGCAAGACTGGAAGTCTTGCCATTTCCGCTAGCCGTCCAAAACCAGAGACAATCTCCTCTGAACCGAGCGAGGTGGCGCAGTGGTTAGACACTGGACTCGCATTCGGGAGGACGACGGTTCAATCCCGCGTCCGGCCATCCTGATTTAGGTTTTCCGTGATTTCCCTAAATCGCTCCAGGCGAATGCCGGGATGGTTCCTTTCAAAGGGCACGGCCGACTTCCTTCCCCATCCTTCCCTAATCCGATGAGACCGATGACCTCGCTGTCTGGTCTCCTTCCCCAAACCAACCAACCAACCAACCAACCAATCTCCTCTGATCCAAAGCGACATACGTCATTGGTACCGACATGAGCCACCACCTGCAGTTGGCTGCACCCTGAACTCTTTATGGCATCCAGAAGCAGCCTTTCCACATCCAAAATGACTCCCCCCAGTATGCACACGGAGTGCACTCTCGCTTCCTTCCCCTCCTTGGCAGCCAGATTCCTCAGGGGCCCCATTACGCGCCTAACGTTGGAGTTCCCAACTACCAGCAAACCCACCCTCTGTGAACGCCCAGACCTTGCGGGCCGAGAAGCTTCCTCTGGAACAGGGTGGACGACTGCATCCGGCTCAGAGACATCGTCAACCACAGATAACGCCCGAAATCTGTTCGTCAAACGAAATGGGGGGGGGGGGCTACGATCGGCCCCTCGGAAAGTTTTTCGCTGCCTACCAGACTTTGAAATGATCTCCCACTCGATCACAGGTGAGGGGTTAACCTCAGTGCAGGCAGTACCCGGGGCGGCCACAGTAATGGACCGAACGGGGGACATGTGGGATGTGCTCGTCCTGTCTCGCATCCCCGCGTCAGACCCCACACAGTGACGCCCCTTGGCAGCAGCCTCAAGCTGTGTGACGGAAGCTAATGCAGCCTGGAGCTGTGAGCGAAGGGCCGCCAACTTAGCTCGCATTTGTACACAGCAATCACAGTCCCTATCCATTACTGCAGTCGCTCCCGTTTGGAGCTCGTAAAAATATACAACAAACGAACGGTGTACTCGCCTTCTTAGCAGCAGGAACACAAGGTGCTCTGTCGCTGACGGTCTATCCAACACACTTTACCTGATGTGATGTCACTGGTTTACATTTTCCTTTAGCGTAGTGTTTCAGTATACTTTTGTTTATAGAAGCCTCTTAGGTTGCTATATCGGAGGGCAATTTCTAGCTGTAGCTTGAACGACAGGGGTAGACAACACTGCTGTTTCGTTTCTGAAAACTACAGGTCGCGTTAAAGCGAAATGAATTAACGCTGTTATTTTTTACGTTAAATACAAGGCTTGTCCAGAAAGTAAGTATCGATCAGTCGGGAAATGGAAACTATATTGAAAATCAGAAAAGTTTTATTTGCGACAGTTGGCTCCACCTTCCAGCTACTTCTCTACGTGGTCGCTGTTCCAGCTAGGTCATCTGTCGCACCGTTATACCAACTTTCCAATAACCTCGTCATAGAAGGCAGCCGCCTGTGCTTCCCGTCAGTTCTCTACGCTCATCTATAGCTCTTTGTCTGTCCGAAAATGTTGTCTTCATAGCCCGTAGTCAATGTGAGCAGAGATGAAACAAAGAGGGGCTGTAGTGCGGGTGATCAAACAATTCCCATCGAAGACGCTGCAGGAGCAATTTCATTGCCCCTGCAGATTGCGACCGAGAATTGTCACGAGGTAGGAACCGTATGACAGATCTGTAATGTGGGCTGTGTAACATCAGGCGAAATCTGTCACCAAGAGCTCATACTTGGCGGCCGACACTATTTTCTGCGCATCTTTATGTGCTCACCATGCGCTCACAACTGAAAAGAGCGAAGCGATGGAACCGACAGGGATACTAGAGACACTGTCAAACACATATGTGCGAAGCTTTATTAGATTTTCACAGTGGTTTTCATTTCTTGACCGATCGGAACTTACTTTCCGAATATCTCTCGTATGAAACAGACAAAAATTCAGACGAGTCTATCTGCAGGTTAGCACCCAACAGTCGTGTTTCTAGCTTTGCAGGCAGGCTGTACCAGTCTGAACTGCCAGGGGAAAGCAATGACGTGGTTCTACTCTACGACCCGGCATACGATTTATCACGATGGAGCTCCCACATTGCTCCATAACGCTCAATAGCAACAGTATCGTTGTCATGGCAGTAAACAACAAAACGAGACAATATTTACTGACAGACGACTATAATAATATTTTTGTTGAATTATTTGCGTTATTTTATAACACACCAATTGGCGCGGGAGCGCAGACAGCTGATAGGTCTACTTGCTTTTTGTGTCTGCCTAATAGAGACAAACTTAAAGAACTAAATCTTAACTCCGCCCGAACAGGCCATGAAGGCCCAACGCTACCGACAGGCCGCCGTGTAATCCTCGTCCCACAGGCGTCACTGGATGCGGATATGGTGGTGGAGGTTGTTGGGATGTTTAAGCGGGACTAAACAGCGAAGGTCATCAGTCCCCCAGATGCGGATATGGAGGGGCATGTGGTCAGCACACCGCTCTCCCGACCGTATGTCGGTTTACGAGACCGGAGTCGCTACTCCTCAAACAAGTAGCTCCTCAGAGTCTTAAACTTGACAAAGTATTTTGCATGTGAAACCAGATAAACAGCATATGGTACAGACAAACATTGTTTCATGACAGTGGTTCGGGCTCCTACGGGAAAAAATACACTGCCTGCCTCCCTCCCCTTCCCCCCCTCCCCACACTCAGTCATTCTGTTTACAGGAAACTGAACGAAGGCTGAATTAAGTCCTGCTACGAGCCAACGATAAACTGTCCACACTATAATCTAGTCTGTTATTATTCTTGGGCACATATATCTCAAACATTTGCGCTTTCAGAGCTAATTATTGTAGAATGACTAACCGCAGGGCGAAAGATTGCGATAAATGTTTATTAGAACTGAACAACTAATATGGAAACTTGCACCTTCTTACTTGACATTAACTTTCGTTTAAGGCTGTGCTGAATAAACCTGTTCGAGTGCATCGCTGTCTCCGCGTTCGAGAGAAAGCAGAACTGCGAACCCGGAGGAGAAATTCAGCTCACTTCCGTACAGAGGCTACGGTCGCTTTGAGAAGAAGCCAGTCGGGGATCTTTTCATGAGCATTCAGATCTCTGTTATGACAAGGAGGGCAAATGCTCTCTAACTTTACAGGCAAAGTTATTGAAAAGAATCCACTTCACTTTTAAGTTGAAGACAGTCGTACTCGATACAAGAGTTAAGATTCATCAAAGGTTTCAAGTACAAAACGGATTCTCAGAGCAGAGAAACAAGAACAAAGTAAAAATTAAAGTTACTATTTTTCAAATGTGATAGATGAGCAGAAAATAGTGTTAGAAGAGGATAAGTAAATTGCTCTGACATGCCACTAATGTTCAATGGTATCAATAATTATTAACCATCAATTTTCAGTACCTACATGCTTTGAAGTTTACTAAGTGGAAAAGATTTCAAATATTTAGTTTGTCACGGCATAAACAAACGCTTATTTTACTTTTCGTTGCAGACACTGTACGACAGTCATCCAGGAAGTACTTTTCCATATGTAAAAAGATAAACCACACTAAAAGCAAAAGCAAATCTATGTATTGTTCACGCTAGTAGTTACAGGGTGTTTCCTACATGACGTTACAAACTTTCAACGATGATGGAGACGGGAAATGTATCAATTTGAGGTAAGGGACTCTGATCCGAAAATGGTAGAGTCGAAAGCTATAAGCGAAAATCGTTCTGATGCCTCTGACAGTGGACCTCTTCTGCTGCAAGGCCTTTGCTTTCCATATTTTGGAAGGAAGTAGTAAGGACAAAAACCAGTAAAATTTTCGTAGCAAACATGGACTCTAAAAAGCTTACCGTAAGATCTACGAGCACTTTTTCATTAGAAAAGGGGTGTTTCACAATTTCAAAGTGCTCATAGTTCTTAAGGTATGCGCTTTAGAGCCAATGTTTACTGGAAATTTTTATTTTGTTTTGGCCCATACTACCTCATTTTAAAATATGGAAAGCAAAGAGCTTGCAGTAAAGAGGTCCACTGACAGGAATATCAGAACGATTTTCTCTTATAACTCTCGACTCGGTCGTTTCCGGACCAAGGTCCCTTACCTAAAATTGCTATATTTATTTCTTCTCCATCACCGCTGAAAGATTTTAACATCATCATGGAATCACGCTGTAGAATGGGAGAGTCATGCGATTAAAACTAGTGTCAGGTGCGGATTCGCGAGACGGTGTTTTCAATGTCTTATCTGAATATTACTTCGGGAGGGTAGGTAGAGAACAGGGTCGTGAGGATGTCTTAGCCCTCCTAGTAACTAAGAGACCCGAGCTTTTCAAATCAGTAATATAGATGACGGCGTTAGTGATCATAAGGTTGTTATAGCATCTTTGACTACAGGTTTTACTCGGAATTTTAAGAAAGATAGACTAATATTTTTGCTTAGCAATAGTGATAAGGAATAAGTCGCAAAGTATCTGGTATATTCAACTCCGAGGGCAAAAATGTGCAGGAAAAATGGATGGAGTTTAGAAATATTATTCAATACACCTCGGATTATTATGTACTTGGCAAGTTTGAGTCGGATAGGAAAGACCCACCATGGGTTAAGAGCCCTGTTAGGAAGCTGTTACAAAAACAGAAAGACAGCTTCTTCACAGATTTAATTGAAGTCAAAATCCGACTGACAAAACAAAGTTGAACGAAGCCAACATGAAAGTAATGATAGTAATGAAAGAAGCGTTCTATGAATTAGAAAGTAAAATTTTGGCAGTCGATCTGACTAAAAATCTTCAGAAGTTTTGGCCGTATGTGAAATTAGTAAGCGGATCGAAACACACTACTCTGTTGCTCAGTGGTCATGCTGGCAGCTAAATGGAAAATGACAGACAAGGCTGAAACACTGAATTCAGCATTACGACATTGTTTCACGGGGGAAGATTGTAATATGGGTCCTCCTTTCAACTATCGCATAAACGCCGAAATGGCAGACACTGAGATAAGTGATCGCGGAATGGAAAATCAACTAAAATTGTGGAAAGGCATCTGGACTGGATGAGATACCTGTGAGATTCTACAGAGATGATGAAAAAAAAAACCCTTGCTCCTCTTCTAGGCAACGAATGGTGCCAAGCGACTACGAAAAATTTCAATTTTCAAGAAGGGACGTCAAAGTGAGGTACATAATTATAGGCCTATAGCGCTGACGTCAATCCGTTGTGGAATAGTGGGCATGTTCTACGCTCAGGCATTATGACGTTGCTGAAGAACTAAAATCTCGTCTCTAATAACGAACATGGATTTCATAAAAACAGATCTTGCGAAACTCAGCTCGCCCTGTTCGTCCATGACGTCCAGGACGCTGCAAAAAACGGCGCTCAGGCTGATGCAGTGTTCCTTCACTTCAGGAAGGAATTTGACACCGTCCCGCACTGCTGTTTAGTGAAAAAAAATACGAGCCTACCGAGTATCAGGTCAAAGTTGTGACCGCATGCAGGACTTTCTGAGAGACAGAACTTAATATGTTATTCTTAATGGGATGAAAACGACAGGTGTAAAAGTATACTAATGGCCATTAAAATTGCTACACCAAGAAAGAATGCAGATGATAAACGGGTATCCATTGATCAAATATGTTATACTAGAACTGACATGTGATTACATTTTCACGCAATTTGGATGCATAGATCCTGAGAAATCAGTACCCAGAATAATCACCTCTGGCCGTAATAACGGCCTTGATACGCCTAGGCATTCAGTCAAACAGAGCTTGGATGGCGTGTACAGGTACAGCTGCCCATGCAGCCTCAACACGATACCACAGTTCATCAAGAGTAGTGACTGGCGTATTTTGACTAGCCAGTTGCTCGGCCACCATTGACCAGACGTTTTCAATTGAGAGATCTGGAGAATGTGCTCGCCAGGGCAGCAGTCGAACATTTTCTGTATCCAGAAAGGCCCGTACAGGACCTGCAACATGCGGTCGTTCATTATCCTGCTGAAATGTAGGGTTTCTTTCGCATGTATCGAATGAAGGGCAGAGCCACGGGTCGTAACACATCTGAAATGTAACGTCCACTGTTCAAAGTTCAGCCAATGCGAACAAGAGGTGGACGTTTAACCAATGGCACCCCATACCCTCACGCCGGGTGATATGCCAGTATGGCGATGACGAATACACGCTTCCAACGTGCGTTCACCGCGATGTCGCCAAACACGGATGTGACCATCATGATGCTGTAACCAGAACTTGGATTCATCCGAAAAAATGACGTTTTGCCATTCGTGCATCAAGGTTCGTCGTTGAGTACACCATCGCAGGCGCTCCTGTCTGTGATGCAGCATCAAGGGTAACCATAGCCATGGTCTCCGAGCTGATAGTTCATGCTGCTGCAAACGTCGTCTAACTGTTCGTGCAGATGGTTGTTGTCTTGCAAACGTCCCCACCTGTTGATTCAGGGATTGAGACGTGGCTGCACGATCCGTTACAGCCATGCGGATAAGATACCTGTTATCTCGACTGCTAGTGATACGAGGCCGTTGGGATCCAGCACGGCGTTCCGTATTATCCTCCTGAACCCACCGATTCCACATTCTGGTAACAGTCATTGGATCTCGCCCAACGCGAGCAGTAATGTCGCGATACGATAAACAGCAATCGCGATAGGCTACAATCCGACCTTTATCAAAGTCGTCAACGTGATGGTACGCATTTCTCCTCCTTACACGAGGCGTCACGACAACGTTTCACCATACAACGCCGGTCAACTGCTGTTTGTGTATGAGAAATCGGTTGGAAATTTTCCTCATGTCAGCACGTTGTAGGTGTCACCAATGGCGCCAACCTTGTGTGAATGCTCTTAAAAGCTAATCATTCGCATACCACAGTATCTTGTTCCTGTCGGTTAAATTTCGCGTCTGTAGTACGTCATCTTCGTGGTGTAGCAACTTTAATGGCTAGTAGTGTAATTTCAGTCGTACCCCAAGCGAGTGTTGTAGTGTCATTACTGTTTACAATACACACTGATCAGCCAGAAAATTGTGAACGCTGACCTACTATCGATATAAACACGTCCAGACGATAGCAGCGTCACCTGGCGACGAATGAGAGCTAGTCAGACACACGTACGGTGTGTATCAGTGAGCGTGCTGCCCTTGAGTGGAATGGTGAAGGCGCGCGATGTATCAGAGTTTGAACGAGGGCAGATTGTGATGGCCCAGAGGCTCGGCACGAGCATTTCGGAAACTGAACGACTTGTCGGGTGTCAGAAGAGTGCTGTGGTGAGTGTCTTCAACACGTGGCGGAACCAAGGTGAAACCACGTCCAGATGTCGTGGGGTTGGACGGCCTCCCCTCATTACAGATGTCGCATGTCGTAGGCTGGGCAGGCTGGTAAAACAGAACAGGTGGCCAACTAAGGCGGAACTAACATCAGAGTTTAATGCTGCGCAAAGTGCAAGCGTGTCTGAACACTCAGTGCAGCGATCACTCCTAACGATGGTCCTCCGCACCGACGACCCATCCATATGTCAATGTTAACACCACGACATCGGCAACTATGCCTGAAATGGACATATGACCATCGGCACAGTGGCAGAGTGGCGAGGCGTTGCATGGTGTGATGAATCCCTATACTTTACCGAGCGAGGTGGCGCAGTGGTTAGACACTGGACTCGCATTCGGGAGGACGACGGTTCAATCCCGCGTCCGGCCATCCTGATTTAGGTTTTCCGTGATTTCCCTAAATCGCTCCAGGCAAATGCCGGGATGGTTCCTTTCAAAGGGAACGGCCGACTTCCTTCCCCGTCCTTCCCTAATCCGATGAGACCGATGACCTCGCTGTCTGGTCTCCTTCCCCAAAACCAACCAACCAACCCTATACTTTTTCCATTATGCCGATGGGAGGGCGCGAATCTGTTGTTTTTCAGGGGATCAGCTCCTTGACAGCTGTGCTGCCGGGTGGGGACAAGCTGGCGGGGCTTCATTCTGCTCTGGGCAACATTCACGTGGGCGTCCATGGGTCCAGTGGAGCTCGTGCAAGGCTCCATGACCGCCAAGGAGTATCGTACACTGGTTGCAGACCACGTACACTCCTTTATGACGATCATGTTTCCCTATGACAGTGCCATGTTTCAACAAGATAATGCTGCGTATCACAAGGCCAGGAATATCATGGAGTGGCTCGAGGAACACAGTGGCGATTTCCAATTGATGTGCTGACTCCCAGCTCGCCAAAAATGGTTCAAATGGCTCTGAGCGCTATGGGACTTAACTTGTAAGGTCATCAGTCCCCTAGAACTTGGAACTACTTAAACCTAACTAACCTAAGGACATCACACACATCCATGCCCGAGGCAGGATTCGAATATGCGACCGTAGCGGTCGCGCGGTTCCAGACTGTAGTGGCTAGAACCGCTCGGCCACCCCTGCCGGCCCAGCTCGCCAGATTTGAACCCGATCGAACACATCTGGGATGTGATTGAACGTGGCGTCAGAGCTCATCGCACGCCCCTCAGGAATTTAAGGAAATTGGGTGACTTGTATGTGTATGCCAACTCCCTCCAGCGTCCTACCAAGGACTCATGCTTTCCTGCCATGACGCGTCGCCGCTGTTAAACTATGGCAGAGTTGGACATGCCGGCTATTAGGTAAGTGGTCATAACGTTCTGGCTGATCAGCGTGTATAGATGAACTAGTGGATACCGTCGGAAGCTCCATACGGCTATTGGCAGAGGATACAGTTATCTATAGGAAGACTGTAGTGCAATACAGGAAGCCCCGCAGAGGATCAATGATTCCTGCAAGGCATCGCATTTGACTTTGAACCTAAATGAATGTCACATATTACGCGTGAATATGCGAAGAAATCCACTTCTGTTCGATTACACTATTGGCGGCTAGGCACTGGAAACCGTGCCGCCGGCCGCTGTGGCGAAGCGGTTCTAGGCGCTTCAGTCCGGAAGCAGGTTCGCAGATTCGAATCCTGCCTCGGGCATGGAGGTGTGTGATGTTCTTAGGTTAGTTAGGTTTAATTAGTTCGAAGTTCTAGGGGACTGATGACCTCAGATGTTAAGTCCCATAGTGCTCAGAGTCATTTGAACCAGTTTTGAAACATCTATCGTTAAATACTTAGATGAAGCTACCAGGAGCGACCTAAAGTGGAATGACTACATGAAACAAGTAGTACGAAAAGCAGACGCCACTTTGGGATCCCCAGAAGGAATCTTAAGGAACTGTAATTCATTCATGAGTGAATAGGCTTGTAAGACACTTCTTCGACCGATTCTTAAGTTCTTCCCGTCATTTTCGGATCCTTACCAAACTGATATAATAGAAGACATTGAGAAGATCCAACGAATAGCAGCGCATTTCGTCACGGGATCGTTTAGACGGCGCGAGAGCGTGACTGAGATGATAAACAAACTCCAGTGGGAGACGGTACAAAAGAGATGTTGTGCATCTCTGGAAGGTCTTCTTCATACGTTTAAGGAAGAGTCGGCACCATATGAATTTGTCTCGCGAAATGACCACAGTAAGAAAACCAGAAATTCAGAAATTATAGCTCGTACGGATGTTTATCGACAATCATTCTTCCCACGCGCCATTATCGAATGGAACAGAGATATGGGTCGGGGTGTTAAGATGATAGTACCACCTTTCGCCACACACCACAAGGTGGATTGCGCAGTGTAGATGTGCTTTGTCTTGCTGTAGGCATATCTACCACCTCACCGCTGCAGAATTTTGTCCAAATAGTCACGGGCAAAAATGATTGTGCCAATATGAATCTTTCATCGTGCGCTGCTTGGAAAGTTGGGGCAGAAGTGAAGCTGTGAGCGCAGGTCGTCAGTTGTACTTGGGTAGTTCACAACGTAAGAGCACTGCCCGCGAAAGGCAAGGTTACGGGTTCATATCTTGGTCCGGCACACAATTTAATCAAAGAGGAGTTTTCAATTTTGTGAGTTTGGAACGGCTGTTGTGCGGTCGTGTATAGGGATGGCTAACCGATGCTTTAGGTGTCCAGTGGAGCGTCGTCTTCACGGCGAAAGGCCACGTTGTTGCACGCTACTGGGTAGGTGTGTCTAATGCAATTGCCCGCGAGTCTAAATTGGCTCTGAATACGCTAGCAAATTACGACGGTCCCCATCCCTTGAGTTCATGGCACACGTGTGACGATTCCCTCAGATATACTGGGGCACGTGGGCGTAGGCAGAAAACTAGCAGAATTATATTAATTTATGTTCAACGTGAAGGGTAAAAATGTAAATGTCGTGTGACTAGGGCCTCCAGTCGGGTAGACCTTTCGCCGGGTGCAAGTCTTCCGATTTGACGCCACTTCGGCGACTTGCGCGTCGATGGGGATGAAATGATGATGAATAGGACAACACAGCACCCAGTCCCTGAGCGGAGAAAATCTCCGACCCAACCGGGAATCGAACCCGGACCCTTAGGATTGACATTCTGTCGCGCTGACCATTTTTCTTTAAATCTCATTTTGTTCGTTTTCGTTCGTTGTATCTGCTCGGGGCGGACGTCGCAAGACACCCGTTTCAGTTCGTCGTTGATCCATTAACTCAGTTTTTTTTATTACTGAGGGCAGCTAACCCTCTGACCGAACGCGCTGAGCTACCCTGCCGGCTAACGTGAAGGGTGTACCACTGCAAGTAATCGGAAAAGGCAATTTTAATTAACGTGTATTTTTCCGTGAAGTTTTTGAACTGCAGCAGGATGATGTCCATAGCTTCAAGAGATATTTCGGCTGACAACCAGACAGAAATCTTCAGGTGAATTTAATACTGGAGACTGTTGGAGCAGGTCGATGAGTTTATACAAATCTGGCGCTGTAGAGCATGCGTATGATCGCTCTCTGTAGAGTCTGTTCCTTCTGTGGCTCGCAGGTTCATACACTGTCCGCCCAACACATTCCGAGACTAATATTATCGCCAGTGTATAAACGACGTCAGCACAGTAACCATGGGGACAGCTTCAACGAACAACTATAAACAAACGATGTGCATTCGACCAGTCCGTTGTGAGCAGGCAGTTTTAAGTAGTGGGCGTGCGGCCATAGTGTTTCAACGTTGTTGCGTCACAAAGCTCAATGTAGCAACACCTCTAAATCAAGTGTTCGAAACGTTCTCCATAACGTTTTCAAGAAGAGAAAAGTGTGTGCAAAGTCGGCCCATACACCTCGACTGCCGATCGAAAACTACGACACGTGGACGTCTGATGCGACTTTACTGAAATGCAAATGGTTCAAATGGCTTTGAGCACTATGGGACTTAACGTCTGAGGTCATCAGTCCCCTAGAACTCAGAACTACTTAAACCTAACTAACCTAAGGACATCACACACATCCATGCCCGAGGCAGGATTCGAACCTGCGACCGTAGCAGTCGCGCGGTTCCAGACTAAAGCACCTAGAACTGCTCGACCACACCCGGCCGGCCTGACTGAAATGCAAAACGCGAAAAATCCCTTTCTGGAAAAAAGCATCACGGGTGACGAGACTTGGTGTTATAAGTTCGAACCTACCACAGAACGACGAAGTGCAGAAATCCACGCTTTGACGACATAACCTACATTCAAGCCAATGTGACGCACGAGCTGAACAGCATCCCAAAGAAGAACGTTCCTGACAGTTTCGCGCGATTGTACGAACGTTCTGAGCATTGTAATCAGGTGTGGGAGCCTATGTAGAACACTTGGAGCATTAAAACCAACGTCTTAACTATAATTAACTTTCGCTGGTGTAAAATTTAGGTTTTATGGTGATATCAAAGGAATCATTCGGTCCCATGCCTTACCAAGTTGAAGACAGCCTTCAAGATTAGTACGATATTAGCCAGATGCATTTTTAAAAAAAGTGCGGATGGAATATTTGGCCGTGAAGCCCCTTCCGGGGGGTTTGCCCGCCCGGTTCAAGTCTTTTTATTGGACGCCACTTCGGGACTTGCGCGCTGATGATGATGATGATAACGATAACACAGACACCCCGACCCTGCCGGAATTTGAGCCCGGGGCCCTATGATCGAGTCAGCTACGATAGCCACAAGACCACGAGCTGCTAAAGTATTTCTACATATTCCTTAATAAATGAATCCGAGAAGGATCTCGTCGTGGCCTAGATTTTTGTGGCAGAAAAATCCATAAAAGCTCAGCTTTATATGATTTACTGGGCTGCGAAAGGAGCGTATGGAGATCATATTCTACGCAACTTTAATGTATTGTGCGAGTGGTTTGACCAACGTAAGCTTTTCCACATTGGTATGATGTTATGTAGACTCCATCCTTCTGCAATACCATCCTTTACCAAGACGAGAAGAGTACAGTAGTTTGTAGGTGGCCGGATGTTTACTTGAACGTAATGTTTCTTTAGGAATCTACCGAATTTAGAGGAAATATTGCTCACATATGGGAGAAACGCCGTGAACTTTAACAGATCATTCTCCTCTCTTTTTTGTGACTAGTCACGTTTATTCCTCGTTAAAACTGTACAAAGTGGTGTAACAAATATCCATGGCCTTAGTACACAGACGGTAGGTTTTCCAGCTCCTTTGCAAGGTTGCCGCTATCAGACGCAACACGTTTCCGGTGCACCAGCGTTCGAAGGATGCCAGTCTTTGTTCAGTGTAGTGAAACACTCGTTACGCTGCGAAAACTTCAAGATCCAGTATGTATTTTCGCTATGTCGTTAATCACAGGTGCGCGGAAGTGTTAAAGTTTTAAATTTTGGGCAGTCTGTAAGGGAATGGCTAAGAGCAGCACAACTCTACAAAATGCGATGGTGTCCATAACAAATGCCTCAAGGTCTCTCAACGCGACACTTGTACTGGAGAAACGCGATATATGATAATCATTTGTTACGCTGGTTTGTGACACAGCAGTTGAGTTTGGTGGTCTCATGGCAGCCGGCACGGTAGGCCAGCGTGTTCGTTCAGAGCGATGGCTGCCCTCTGTAATAAAAAAAAAATAAAAAACAATGAAATATTAAACGATGAACTTGAAAGGGTGTCATGCGACGTCCGCTCAGAGCAAATGCCAGCAACAACGAAAAAATATAAAAAAATAAGTGCATCCTTGGAAACTGGGAAGTCAAAGCGATCGAATCCTTTTCAGACCTTGTTATTTTTCAGCCTGCCTTCACCCTAACCTTCAGCTCTCACAGATGTGAAGATATCGTAGGAACGATTCCACGTAAACCTATAGGTACCCTTTCTCTGGTAGAATTGCAGCTGTAGGTTCAGGACATGCAAATCGTCGAATTGGTGTCCAATTGAAAGACTTGCACCAGGCGGCTGAATATCCCTCTCGAGGGACGCCCAACCCTTCAATGGCAAACGACTACAATTTTATGAAACAGTACATAGGGTTCTCTAAATCTTTTAGAGACACAACTGCACTGACGGAAAAGCATCCTAAACTGAGACTTCTGGGATGAAGAACCTACAGTCGTAAATGAATATCTAAGGGGATATGAGGTCCTGAATGAATGAGGCGTGTGGGGCACGTGTTTGTAAACTACTTATGTTTCATAACAAACTATTAGTCGACCACAGTATTATTGCACCTGGGACTGAGGTCGCTTCGGTCGGCTTACCGTGAGTTTTTATCGTGACATTTCACAAGGAGACGCTGAAACTCTTGTTAGCACATGCACAGCTGGTTTCACATCATTCACGATGCGATGTGTTTTCATTAGTCACGATTGTGCTTTTTTACTGAAATGTGACCGCGAGTTCCCGATAACGACCACGGGAGGCTAAGTACCATAATATCGTGATCGGTTAATACCTGCCACATCGACGTTCGTGGGCGCTACGTCACAAAACAACACACAATCGTCTGTGGCGTGTACACAGTGGAAGTCACAAAAAACCTGCAAGCGCCTAACTCAACTATCCGCACACTGACCTATTACGCTGTTTTCTCTGATGGGAAAAACTATGGCATGCTTCGTCTTACAACACATTTAGATAACATTATAAGAACACAACACAGAACGCACAGAGCAATCTGATTTAAGAAAAATGTTTCAGCCTACCTCCAATGCAAAGCACACAGCAAAGCATCTAATTTTTTTCCGCCATAACCGCATCTATATTCGTCGACTAAACAAAAGCTTATAATAAGGTTTTCCAACAGTACCTCATCGTGAAGCTCATCGAAGAAGCGTATATTCCAGGTTGTTAATTTCACTTGACTGACAGTTTTGCAATATCAGACTTTCATAGTGGAAATCTTCGGACAAAAGTCCTGAACAAAACAAATGAAAGCCCTCGTACCGCAGGGTTCAGTTTTATCACCTACGCTTTGCATTTGCAAACTACACCACTATTATGCTTAAAGCACACCGGAAAAAAATGAGCCGCTCCCAGGAGACATGTAACACCGCCGCTAGCCTTGAAATGGTCTCAGTCCGGCGACGAAGAGAGTCTACGAATTCCTTACAGTATGCCAATAGCCAGCTGATGCCACTCATTAATAGCTAGTTACCATAGAGCTGTCGACTGCAGGAATGTTGATTGCTAGAGTTCACCCACTGTTCTGAAGAGTACCAGAAATTTTCTATAGAATTAATATTGGCTGGTATAACAGGTCAGTCGAGGTGCGATAGTCTGCCCGACTGTTCGTCAAACCAGAAACATACAGGTATGCGTGCATCCATGTGAACATGGCTGTTATCTTAGAAGATGGGAGTTCCCACTGCACACTCACCATGAAGATGTAAAAGGAAGAGCAACATCTGGTCATCAAGAATGTTGAAATAATCACGGTTTTTCATGTTCATGGTGACCTGAATGAATAGACCTGAATGACAATACGAAAAACTCATCCCCGTAAGATCTCAAAACCACCTACAGCTTTGTCTACACAACAGAGTTGAACGCCTCATTGGTCGACACTGCACCCTACTCCTTGTGTCATTTGCAAACGGGAAAATCGCGACTCGTCGAACCACGCTACATGACTCCATGAAGCTACTGTCAAGTTTACGCACTATTTGGTCCACTGAAGATACGCAGCTTCATGTGCCGCTGTGAGTAATGGCCTTTACACTCACTCCAAATGTCCATTACATGCAGTTTTCTTCGAAGATTGGCTCGGAAACTGGTTAAGGGGTAACAGCACCGTATAATTAAAAACTGTATATTTCCTTAAAAGATACTTTGAACTTTCTAAACTATGAGACAAGAAGTCCACTCCCTGAAAAAACTGTTCTATGGAATTCCGAGCTCTCCTCCAGCGCGTCGGATGACCCGAAAAGGCTTACCTACGCCAACTCGATACTCTTAGTAATGTCTGTGTATAGACAGAAGCATTACAAAGCAATAATACGTTAGCCTGGCGCCAGCAAGTGTACGAAAAAGACAAATTTTCGCTTCGAATCTTTATTTTCGTGCCCAGTATCGACTTTTGATAGTTTTTTGTGGTCTTATTTTGTGATCTTATAGTATCCAGTTTTGTCTTTCAAGTAAGAAAGAGTAGTAATAAAGTGTACTTAGACAGAAAACGTATGTAAATATCGTATCCAACACGGCGTCGAAGCATTGTCATAAAAGCTCCTAAAGAATATACACACATCAACAAAAGTTTTGCATCACCCCGGTTCCCAGAACTCCTGAACATAGACGCTGACTGTGAATGTTGTGTCATAGACACAGTCCCTTTGACTGTTCAGAGATGTCACTAAACTTTCCCAAAGATACAAATAACCATGCATAAGCACCGCCTATTAGACGGAGAGGGTTCGACAGTCTATCAGTTCCAGTCATTGCACAAGGAAGGAGGTACACGGCTCGTACTGTCTGTAGTTCCACCATGCCTAGACTATCAATACCGCGGTTAGATTGCGTCCGCATTGTTACTTTGTACCAGGAAGGGCTCTCAACAAGGGAAGTGTCCAGGCATCTCGGAGTGAACCAAAGTGATGTTGTTCGGACATGGAGGAGATACAGAGAGACAGGAGCCGTCGTTGAAATGCTTCGCTCAGGCCGCCCAAGGGCTACTACTGCAGTGGATGACCGCTATCTACGTATTATGGCTCGGAGGAACCCTGACACTAACGCCGCCATGTTGGATAATGCTTTTCGTGCAGCCACAGGACGTCGTGTTACGACTTAAAACTGTGCGCAATGGGCTGCATGATGCGCAACTTCACCCTCTACGTCCATGGCGAGGTCCCTCTTTGCAACCACGACACCATGCAGCGCGGTACAGATGGGCCCAACAAATGGACCGTTCAGGATTGGCATCACGTTCTCTTCACCGATGAGTGTTGCATATGCCTTCAACCAGACAATCGTCGGAGACATGTTTGGAGGCAACCCGGTCAGGCTGAACGCTTTAGACACACTGTCCATCGAGTTTTGAGGTGGCATTATGTGGGGCCGACGTACGCCACTGATGGTCATGAACGGCGCCGTAATGGCTGTATGATACGTGAATGCCATCCTCCGACCGATAGTGCAACAATATCGACAGCATATTGGCGAGGCATTCGTCTTCATGAACGAAAATTCACGCCCCCATCGTGCACATCTTGTGAATAACTTCCTTCGGGATAACGAAATCGCTCGAATAGAGTGGCCAGCATGTTCTCCAGACATGAACCCTATCGAACAGGCCTGGGGTAGATTGAAAAGGGCTGTTTATGGACGCCATGACCCACCAACCACTCTGAGGGATCTACGCTTAATCACCGTTGAGGAGTGGGACAATCTGGACCAACAGTGCCTTGATGAACTTGTTGATAGTATGCCACGACGAGCGTGCATCAATGCAAGAGGACGTGCTACTGAGTATTAGAGGTACCGGTGTGTACAGCAGTCTTGACCACCACCTGAAGGTCTCGCTGTATGGTGGTACAATATGCAATGCGTGGTTTCCATGGGCAATAAAAAGGGCGAAAATGATGTTTATGTTGATCTCTATTCCAGTTTTCTGTACAGTTTCCGGAACTCTCGGAACCGAAGGGTTGCAAAATTTTTTTTGGTGTGTGCATATGAGGCTGAGAGCAGTAAGGATGGAGTCAGTGCCTCAGCGAAGAAACTGGAAGACAGTGACCAGCATTTTGATGTGAATTACGGATTAGCTATAGGATTATAAATTGTCTAGCCGTTTTCTCTGTTGTTTATCAACACGTGAGATGTAAAACGCACAATGCAGACATCACGCAGCAAGAACGAAGTCTTCAAGGCTTAGACTTCACAATAACTATTGCTTGACCAACCTGCCTACAAGTTGAAATTTCCTGGCCGATTAAAACTGTGTGCCGGACCGAGACTGGAACTCAGGACCTTTGCCTTTCGCGGGTAAGTGCTCTACCAACTGAGCTACGCAAGCACGACTCAGAAGCCGTCCTCAGAGCTTCAATTCTGCCAGTACCTCGTCTCCTAGTTCCAAACTTCACAGAAGCTCTTCTACGAACCTGCAGAGCACTTGCCCTGGAAAGGCAAAGCTCCTGCGTTCGTGTCTCGGTCCGGCCCAGTTTTAATCTGCCAGAAAGTTTCATTCAGCGCACACTCCGCTGCAGAGTGAAAATCCCATTCTGCCCAGAAGTTGTTATGCCAAGTATTAAGTTTATACGGAACGAATATGAAATCAGCCGTAGAATCTTCCATAGAATGCGCCTGCTTGGAGTAGGACTAAACGGAATTGTAAAGGTTTGTGCGTTCATGGAATTGTCACGACGGATATTTCAATCGTTCTCTGATAAACTAGTGGATATAATTTCGATCGCAACGGCAACATACGACAGGCTAGTCCTGGAATAGAAGATAAACGGCCAGCCGTGGTGGCCGAGTGGTTCTAGGCGCTTCAGTCCGGAACCACGCGGCTGCTACGGTCGCAGGTTCGAATCCTGCCTCGGCCCGGCCATGGATGTGTGTGATGTCCTTAGGTTAGTTAGGTTTAAGCAGTTCTAAGTTCTAGGGGACTGATGACCTCAGCTGTTAAGTCCCACTAATGACTTCAGATGTTTTAAGTCCCATAGTGCTCAGAGCCATTTTGTTAAGTCCCATAGTGCTTAGAGCCCTGAGCCATTTGAAGATTAATGGCAAGACTTTCCTAAAAGTAGATTTATTTAATTTGCTCACGCCTGTAACAAATATCAAAACTTCAAACATGTTTTTCTCGGGATATGAGTTTTCAAAACGGCACGCAGCATAGCTCTAACAACTTTAAATATCTTTTTATTTGAAAATTTAACCACAACTTTGATAAAACTTTTCAAAGTTAAACACATAAGGGGTTTTCGATTAGGTAATTTCAATAATATTTATTAACAAATGACAGACCTTTTTTGATGAAAATTGAACGACTTTATTCAAACACTCACCAATTAGACAAAAATCAATATTTCTAAAAATGACCTACGTGGTTTACTACCTACACTGATTTAAATTACACAGCTCTTTTCTTCTTTTGTCCAGATTCAATCTGGCACCAGTTATGGTGCGTACCGCAGATCGGCTCAAATTCAGCATGTCTCGGGAGAATTTCTGCAGTGTCGCCATTTTGTAATATTCTCCGACAAAAAATTTTTGTAGCATACTTAAATATATCCTCAGTAATTACCCCAAGTATTACTTCTCTATCCCCTTCCTTTCACCCAAAAAATTGCCAAGGAAAGTATTTTTTTAGGCCGTTACACTTGTGTTACCTCCTAAGACAAACCTGCATTCCCTGGTAGCAGCAAAAATTGTCTGGTTTGAAAGCGATTGTCATTGCCAAGGCGTGACACTCGTTTCTGGTCACTGCCGGCTAGGATGTTTTTACGACACTGTTCCTGCGTCGAATTACAAGACTGCGAGAGATACACGTCATTCAGTCGGTGTTGATACACCAACAAATCTGGTTCAAATGGCTCTGAGCACTATGGGACTCAACTGCTGTGGTCATCAGTCCCCTAGAACTTAGAACTACTTAAACCTAACTAACCTAAGGACATCACACACACCCATGCCCGAGGCAGGATTCGAACCTGCGACCGTAGCAGTCGCACGGTTCCGGACTGCGCGCCTAGAACCGCGAGACCACCGCGGCCGGCCAACAAATCTGGGAATTACATTAACGGTGTGCATAAAGGGCACAACGGAATACGGGAGCTCCTCCCTGTCATTATGTCACGCCCCCACGACGACTCACCTTACTCTGCCGATGCAATACAACCAACTGGCACACACGAGGGCTTGCTGAAAAGTAATGCCTCCGGATATTTTATGAGAAAACTCTCAAATATTTTCAAATAAAACAAAAGTTATTACTATTGTACATCTTTATTCTTCATGTCTACATATTTGCTTCTCATCATAGTCACCCTGGCGACGAACGCTTTCCCCCCCCCCCCCCCCCCCCACCCCCCCGACAGACCAGCCTGTTGATACCGTCACATCAGAATGCCTGACCCGCTGACGGAGCCACAATCTCCCTCTGCTTGCCTCGCTCCATCACTATAACAGTGAAAACATTGAAGGTTTTCTTTAAGCTCTGGAAACAGATGAAAATCGGATGGGGCCAAGTCGGGACTGCATGGAAAATGATCGATGACAGTGAATCCAAGGCGTTGGATTAATACATGTGTCGCAGCGCTCGTGTGTGGTCTGCCACTGTCATATTGAAGGTGAGGGTTCTCCCTGTATGGACGAACTCTTCGAATTCGAAACCCGATTACACGCACCGACATCGTTACGTTACACATCACCATGTTACACACTACAATAGGGGGCCCTCTAGCGGCAGAGGGCTGCAAATACACTACTGGCCATTAAAATTGCTACACCACGAAGATGACGTGCTACAGACGCGAAATTTAACCGACAGGAACAAAATGCTGTGATATGCAAATGATTAGCTTTTCAGAGCATTCACACAAGGTTGGCGCCGGTGACGACACCTACAACGTACTGACATGAGGAAAGTTTCCAACCGATTTCTCATACACAAACAGCAGTTGACCGACGTTGCCTGGTGAAACGTTGTCGTGATGCCTCGTGTAAGGAGGAGAAACGCGTACCATCACGTTTCCGACTTTGATAAAGGTCGGATTGTAGCCTATCGCAATCGTATCGCAACATTGCTGCTCGCGTTGGTCGAGATCAAATGTCTGTTAGCAGAATATGGAATCGGTGGGTTCAGGAGGGTAATACGGAACGCCGTGCTGGATCCAAACGGCCTCGTATCACTAGCAGTTGAGATGACAGGCATCTTATCCGCATGGCTGTAACGGATCGTGCAGCCACGTCTCGATCCCTGAGTCAACAGATGGGGACGTTTGCAAGACAACAACCATCTGCACGAACAGTTCCACGACGTTTGCAGCAGCATGGACTATCAGCTCGGAGATCATGGCTGCGGTTACCCTTGACGCTGCACCACAGACAGGAGCGCCTGCGATGGTGTACTCAACGACGAACCTGGGTGCACGAATGGCAAAACGTCATTTTTTCGGATGAATCCAGATTCTGTTTACAACATCATTATGGTCGCATCCGTGTTTGGCGACATCGCGGTGAACGCACATTGGAAGCGTGTATTCGTCATCGCCATACTGGCGTATCACCCGGCGTGATGGTATGGGGTGCCATTGGTTACACGTCTCTGTCACCTCTTGTTCGGCACGTTGAACAGTGGACGTTATATTTCAGATGTGTTACGACCCCTGGCTCAACCCTTCATTCGATCCCTGCGAAACCCTACATTTCAGTAAGATAATGAACGACCGCATGTTGTAGGTCCTGTACGGGCCTTCCTGGATACAGAAAATGTTCGACTGCTGCCCTGGCCAGCACATTCTCCAGATCTCTCACCAATTGAAAACGTCTGGTCAATGGCGGCCGAGCAACTGGCTCGTCACAATACGCCAGTCACTACTCGTCATGAACTGTGGTATCGTGTTGAAGCTGCATGGGCAGCTCTACCTGTACACGCCATCTAAGCACTGTTTGACTCAATGCCCAGGCGTATCAAGGCCGTTATTACGGCCAGAGGTGGTTGTTCTGGGTACTGATTTGTCAGGATCTATGCACCCAAATTGTGTGCAAATGTAATCACATGTCAGTTCTAGTATATTATATTAGTCCAATGAATACCCGTTTATCATCTGCATTTGTTCTTGGTGTAGCAATTTTAATGTCCAGTAGTGTATGTAGACATGAAGGATAAAGGTGCAGAATGTTAATAATGTTTGAGAGTTTCCACATAATAAATTCGGAGGCATTACTTTTCAGCACGCCCTCGTGCATAGCACTCCACTTTCATGACTCACGTCAGCACGTAGAGTCATATGACCGTCTGGTACAGCTCTGCACCATTAACAACAATCCAAAGCGACCAGTAGCTCTGTCAAGAGAGTGCCTAATATTTTGTCCGGTTCTCTGTTTCAACCGGAAATGCCCTAAGCTAAGAGAGAGAGAGAGAGAGAGAGAGAGAGAGAGAGAGAGAGAGAGAGAGCAGCACTAAACGCGCAAGAGCTTGGTGTCATACTGGACCAGAGACCTGACTACAAGAAACGTTGCCGGGCGCAGGCTGCCCGCCGGAAGGCGCGGAGCCGATGCCGGGCACGTGAGTGTCGCGATGCCTGCACGCCCCCGCGTAACGGCAGCTCGCTCCTCCCACGCAGGCGCGCCGCTGATACACAAACCCGCTGACCGCTTCTCCAATCACTTAGAGCCTAGCGCGCCTCTCCCTTTACTGGCCATTTCCTTTCCTCTGTCGCTCGGGAAGGAAGGGAGGGAGGCAAACGACTTATTTTATGCTTCCAGCGACTCGCATGCCCCGCGCATTTCTAGCCCATTGCGTTTGATGTTCGGCTACCTCCAGTATCGACGGGACGGTGTGTGGCGGAGAGTACTTTGTGTAACAATGTCACTTTCCCCCTTTTCTGTTCCAGTAGCGAATCGATCGCGGGAAGAATGATTGTTGGTAAGCCTCCGTGTGAACTCGAATAACTCTAATGTTAACTTCGTGGTCTTTTCTCCAGATACATAGGACGAAGCGATGTATCGGTTGACCGTTCTAGGAACGTACGCTCGCGGAACTTTAACGCGCCGTAATACAGAACGCCTCTTTTGCAGCGTCTGCCATTGGAGTTGGCTGGCCACCTTCGTGACGCTTTCGCGCTGGCTAAATGAACCTGCAAGGAAACGCGCTGTTCTTCTTTGGATCTTCTCTATTTCATGCTTCAGTCCTATCTGGTACGGAAGGACTTCCGGAAGGCGTTCGATACAGTTCCGCACTGTCGCCTGATAAAGTAAGAGCCTACGGAATATCAGATCAGCTGCGTGGCTGGATTGAAGAGTTTTTAGCAAACAGAACACAGCATGTTGTTCTCAATGGAGAGACGTCTACAGACCTTAAAGAAGTAACCTCTGGCGTGCCACAGGGGAGTGTTATGGGACCACTGCTTTTTCACAATATATATAAATGACCTAGTAGATAGTGTCGGAAGTTCCATGCGGCTTTTCGCGGATGATGCTGTAGTATAAGGAGAAGTTGCAGCGTTAGAAAATTGCAGCGAAATGCAGGAAGATCTGCAGCGGAAAGGCACTTGGTGCAGTGAGTGGCACCTGACCCTTAACATAGACAAATGTAATGTATTTCGAATACATAGAAAGAAGGATCCTTTATTGTATGATTATATTGATAGCGGAACAAACACTGGTAGCAGTTACTTCTGTAAAATATCTGGGAGTATGCGTACGGAACGATTTGAAGTGGAATGATCATGTAAACTTAATAGTTGGTAAGGCGGGTGCCAGGTTGAGGTTCATTGGGAGATTTCTTAGAAAGTGTAGTCGATCAACAAAGGAGGTGGCTTACAAAACACTCGTCCGACCTATACTTTAGTATTGCTCATCAGTGTGGGATCCGTACCAGGTTGGGTTGACAGAGGAGACAGAGAAGATCAAAAGAAGAGCGGTGCGTTTCGTCACAGGGTTATTTGGTAAGCATTATAGCGTTACGGAGATGTTTTGCAAAGTCAAGTGGCAGACTCTGCAAGAGATGCGCTCTGCATCGCGGTGTAGCTTGCTGTCCAGGTTTAGAGAGGGTGCGTTTCTGGATGAGGTATCGAATATATTGCTTCCCCCTACTTATACCTCTCGAGGTGATTACCAACGTAAAATTAGAGAGATTCGAGCGCGCACGGAGGCTTTCCGGCAGTCGTTCTTCCCGCGAACCATACGCGACTGGAACAGGAAAGTGAGGTAATGACAGTGGCACGTAAAGTGCCCTCCGCAACACACCTTTGGATGGCTTGTGGAGTATAAATGTAGATGTAGATAGGAGGAAGCGATGTATCGGTTTACTCTTCTAGGAACGTACGATCGCCGAACTTTAACTGTAAACCTCACCGTAATGCAGAACGCCTCTCTTGCAGCGTCTGCCATTGGAGTTGGCTGGCCACCTTCGTGACGCTTTCGCGCTTGCTAAATGAACCTGTAACGACATGCGCTGCTCTTCTTTGGATCTTGTCTATTTCATGCATCAGTCCTGTCTGGTACGCAACCCACGCTGACGAGCAACGTAAGTACTGGTCGAACAACAGTTTTGTAAGTTATCTCCTTTGTTGGACTGAATTTACTGAGGGTTCTTCCCATGAATCTCAGTCTGGCCTCTACCTTAATTGCGATTAGTTTCATGTGGATGTCCCACTTTAAATCGCTACGTATGCATACTCCTAGATATTTTATGGATGTGAATGCTTCTAGTAATTGTTATGAAACCGTGTTATCATACAATGAGTCTTTCTGCCTTGAAAAAATGGTTCAAATGGCTCTAAGCACTATGGGACTTAACATCTGAGGTCATCAGTGTCCTAGACTTGGAAATACTTAAACCGAACTAACCTAAGGACATCACACACATCCATGCCCGAGGCAGAATTCGAACCTGCGACCGTAGCAGCACCGCGGTTCCAGACTGAAGCGCCTAGAACCGCTCGGCCACAACGGCCTGCTCCTTCTCCCTATTTATGCGTAATAGGTTACTTTTCTTTATGTTGAAGGTCAATTGTCAGTCGCTACAACAAATGACGACCATCTGTAGGTTTTCCTGCATTTCGCTATAATTTTCTAGCGTTGCGACTTCTCTAAATACAACACCATCATCTGCGAAAAGAATCATGCAACTTCCGACGTTATCGATTAGGTGATTTACACATGCTTTGAAACTTAATGGTCCAACAGAATTCCCTTAGGACACCCCCCAGGTTACTTTTATGTCTGAAGGTTTCTTTCTGTTGATACAGACATGCTGTATTTTGTTTGCCAGAAAGTCTTCACTCCAGTCACACAGTTGGTCTGATATTCCGTACGATCGTATTTTGTTCGTTAGGCAGCAGTGCGGAACCGTATCAAACGCGGTCCGGTATCAAGGAACACGGCTTTAACCTGGGCACCGGCATCTACTGCTTTCTAGGTCTATCGTTATTTTCAGAACCCATGTTGAGTCCTACAGCGGAAAAATATCATATGTGGGCATCAAACGTGTTACAAAGATTCTACCACACACCAACGCGCTTTTCTGACTGAATGCCATTGGCCGAGGCAATCAGGTGGCTTCAGTATTTCTTGACTTCTGAAAGCAATTGACCAAGTACCACATTAACACTTATAAACGAAAGTACGATCATACAGGGTAGCAAACGAAATTTGTTACTGGACTGAGGATTTATTGATAAGAAGAACGCAGCACGTTATCTTGGATAGAGAGTAAGCAAGAGATGTAGAAGTAAAGTAAAGTAAAGTGTGCTTTAGAGAAGTTTGTTGGGAACCTTGCTGTTTATTGTGTATATTAATGCCATTACAGCCAGAATTACTGGTGACCTCAGACTTCTCGCAGATGATGCAATTATGTACGACGAAGTATATTTTGCAAAAAAAAAGTACGAAGATTCAGTCAGATCTTGGTAAGTTTTCAGAAGTGGTGCAAACATTGGCAACTTGATTTATATGTACAGAAATGAAAAACTGTGCAAGTCATAAAACTAAGGAAACACAGTATGCTATGGCTTCAATATCAGTTAGTCACAACTGCTATCAGCCAGGTTCTACAAATACTTGGTTGTAACGATTTCTTCTGATAGGAAACGGAATAATTACGTAGGCTCACTCGTAGGTAAAGCTGATGTCAGACTTGAGCTTAGTGACTGATGACCTTAGCAGTTAAGTCCCATAAGATTAAAAAAAAAATTAAAAAAAACTTGAGCTTACCGGGGAAGACTGGGAAAATGCAGTAGTCCTAGAAACGAGATAGCTTACGAACAACTTGTGCAATCCATCCTACAATATTGGTCTGGAACTCTTACCACCAAAGAGGGCTATAAGAAGAGATATTAAAAGGATACAAAGAAGGGCAAGCACTAATGGTTACAGGGTTCATTGACAGGCGAAAGAGCTTCACGGAAACACCCGAACTGGCACACGCGTGAGCAGTGAAGCCTGCTTTCAAATTTTGAAGAACCAGTCTTAATTGAGGAAGCTAGCAATATGCTACAGCCCGCTACGTATCTCTCCCACAGAGATGGTGAAGACAAGACCAGATTAATTGTAACGCACTCAGAGACGTTTACTCTTTCCGTGCTCTATAACAGGAATAATAATACTTGCTACAATGGGAAGCACCCGCTGCCATACACTTCATAGTGGTTTTTTAAAGTATGGATGTAGATTCAGAAGGACAAAAAATGACAGCCTACGCACATGCGCCAGCCTTTTGCAATCCACGCCCTCTTTCAGCTCTGTACGTCTGGTGTTGTGGTTTACTGAATACCACCGTGTCGCGCCGAGCTAAAGTATTTGGCTCGCGCTATGGATGAGCGGCGGTGTATGCCTTTGCTCGGGTACTACATGGTTCATGATTTTAACCAACATGGTTGGGAGTTTCAGCCATCTTACTTGTGATAATTACTTTTGAAGAAGTAGTCACGATCACAAAATATCATTTATTTAAAATGACTGATCGCCTTGACAGCACGCAGCTGCTCAGCACGTCGCCAATTCTGGCAAATGGTGCAACCCATCTGAACATGGCCTACTGTATGTGCCGAAACTGGTTATTTTAAATAAATGATATTTTGCGATCGTGACTGTTTCTTCAAAAGTAGTTACTAGATGGTCCCTCTGAAGAGACGTACAACTATGGTGCTCAGTGGGCGCAACTGCAAGCAAAGTCAGTAAAAGAGAGCTCTATAACTTCCTTGCAAAACCTGTTGCAGCGATCCTCCCCAACTACAGCCGATGTCTTTCACAGTATTACAGGCGAGAGGGACACACGGCCAAGCTGACCCACGCACAAAAATCTGCAGGTCTTTACGTGAACTCTGAGGACACATCTGACAACTGAGGAAGTAGAGACAAGCAGTAAGTTCTCTATAAAATTGAACATGCAATACGCAAGCAGAGGTCTTGTAAAGCTCAAGGCGCTCTGTCCGCTAGCGAGATGCAGGGCGTCATAGACAACGGCACCTATGTTCATGCACTTTTCCTTGACTTCTGGAAGGTATCTGATACAGTTACGCACTCTCATTTAGCGATAAAACGGACAAAACGCCGTTCCTACCCTCGGATCAGATTTGTGACTGGATTCAGGAATTAGAAGGAAGGTCAGCGTTGGCCGTAATTTTGATAATTTATTAACAGCAAAATCGATTTTCGATCACATAATGATCATCTTCAGTGCTTTAGCGTACAAATTAAAGCATGTAGGCACTGGTGTCAAGTAGTCAGTAACAAAAGCTATGAAAAGATCACAATAACTCAGGAATTCCTAGCAAACAGAAACCAATACGTCGTTCTTAAGGAGACGAAATCGAGAATTAGTGAATAATGTCGGAAGCTCTGTGAAGTGGTTCATGGACGATGATCTTAGTCTGTATGGTGATAGCAACGCTAGAGAACTGTAGAAAACTGCAGAAAGATCTACAGAAGATCGACGCTTGCTAAGGGACAGGCAGTTGACCCTGGAAGTAAACGTAAGTAAGATATTGTGCATAAATAGGAATGGAAATCCATCAAAGTGCGAAAAAATCACTAAAAACAGTAATAAGCGTAAAAAAGACCAGAAGTAACCGTACGGAGCAATCTACAGGAATTACCAGTTACAACAATATGAAACTTCCGGAGCATCGAATGTTCAAATCACTTACGGAAATGCAGCCGCGTCACGACCTCGACAACGGCTCTCCTGAGCTATTTGATCAGATAAAACTACACTGGCCTGCAAAACTTAAAGACGAATGTAACTTTCGCATGATGTGTCACTACCAAGTAACATAGCCCTGTGAACCTTGGGGCCATTAAAATTGCTACACTACGAAGATGACGTGCTACAGACGCAAAATTTAACCGACAGGAAGAAGATGCTATGATATGCAAATGATTAGCTTTTCAGAGCATTCACACAAGGTTGTCGCCGGTGGCGACACCTACAACGTGCTGACATGAGGAAATTTTCCAACTGATTTCTCATACACAAACAGCAGTTTACCGGTGTTGACTAGTGAAACGTTATTATGATGCCTCGTGTAAGGAGGAAAAATGGGTACCATCACGTTTCCGACTTTGATAAAGGTCGGAATGTAGCCTATAGCGATTGCGGTTTATCGTATCGCAACATTGCTGCTCGCGTTGGGCGAGATCCAATGACTGTTACCAGAATGTGGAATCGGTGGGTTCAGGAGGATAATACGTAACGTCGTGCTGGATCCAAACGGCCTCGTATCACTAGCAGTCGAGATGACAGGCATCTTATTCGCATGGCTGTAATGGATCGTGCAGCCACGTCTCGATCCCTGAGTCCACAGGTGGGGACGTTTGCAAGACAACAACCATCTGCACGAACAGTTCGACGACGTATGCAGTAGCATGGACTATCAGCTCTGAGACCATGGCTGCGGTTACCCTTGACGCTGCATCACAGACAGGAGCGCCTGCGATGGTGTACTCAACGACGAACCTGGGTGCACGAATGGCAAAACGTCATTTTTTCGGAAGAATCCAGGTTCTGTTTACAGCATCATGATGGTCGCATCCGTGTTTGGCGACATCGCGGTGAACGCACATTGGAAGCGTGTATTCGTGATCGCCATACTCGCGTACCACCCGGCGTGATGGTACGGGGTGCCATTGGTTACACGTCTCTGTCACCTCTTATTCGCATTGACGGCATTTTGAACAGTGGACGTTACATTTCAGATGTGTTACGACCCGTGGCTCTACCCTTCATTCGATCCCTGCGAAACCCTACATTTCAGCAGGATAATGCACGACCGCATGTTGCAGGTCCTGTACGGCCTTTCTGGATACAGAAAATGTTCGACTGCTGCCCTGGCCAGCACATTCTCCTGATCTCTCACCAATTGAAAACGTCTGGTCAATGATGGCCGAGCAACTGGCTCGTCACAATACGCCAGTCACTACTCGTCATGAACTGTGGTATCGTGTTGAAGCTGCATGGGCAGCTCTACCTGTACACGCCATCCAAGCTCTGTTTGGTTGAATGCCCAGGCGTATCAAGGCCGTTATTACGGCCAGAGGTAGTTGTTCTGGGTACTGATTTCCCAGGATCTATGCACCCAAATTGCGCGAAAATGTAATCACATGTCAGTTCTAGTGTAATATATTTGTCCAATGAATACCCGTTTATCATTTTTTGGTGTAGCAATTTTAATGGCCAGTAGTGTAGAAAGAACTGCTACGGTATACTTCAGAAGGTAACAAAGAAATACGCAATGACGCGAACAGAAATAACATTTTTATTCAAAGAGAATAATTACACTGAAGTCAACGCGATTCATGGTGGTCCTCTAGGCATTAAAAAAGGCGCGGCATGGTTCTTAATATGATCGGCAATGCATGCCCTGGAACTTGCTCGCATGCTGGCCAAAAGTTTGGCAAGGAGTTCTTATGACTGGCCGTTTCATTCCTCCACCAGAGCGGTTGACAATTGCTGCATGGTCGTTAATGTCTGCGGACGTTCTGTTTTACGTCTTCCTAACGCATCCTGCTGGTGCTCGATGGTATTCAAATCGGGGAAATGGGCAGGCCAGGCCATTCGCCGATTATCCTCTCGCTGCAAGAGGTACTGCACCTGCGCTTTTCGATGCGGTAGCGCAATGTCATCCATAAAAATGAAGTCAGGGGCGAATAAATCACTGAAAAGATGTGCATGGGGAAGGAGTACAGTTTCACAATAATGTTGACCGCTGAGACCATCGTGTTGAAAGATTTGGAGGTCAGTACGTCCATGTAACATTATGCCTCCCCACAACGTAACCCCTGGATCACTAACACGATAATGTTCGACAATGCTGGATGTACCCTAAAATGTCGAGAGGTGGGAAAACGTAATTCACCCAGGAACATTGTCGAACTTGATCGTTTTGGTGGTCTAGGTGTTATGGCGTGGGGAGACAATGTCCCATGGGATTACTGACCTCCAAATCTTTGAACACGGTACTCTCGCCGGTCAGTGTTATTGTGACACTGTACTCCATCATGTGCGTCTTTTCAGGGATGCTGCCATCCTAGTTACATGCCAGGAATAAAATCAGTCTCGAACTTTTTGGACGGATGGTGTGTTACTTCCTTCCATATATGTCTCGCGAAATTACTGTGACGAGAAAATCTGAGAAATTAGAGCTCATACTGGGTCTACCGTCGTACATTGTTCAGATACAACATTCGTGAATGGAACAAGGGTGGGAGTATTATAGTGGTAACAGAAGTACGGTAAAGTGGGTTGCTGAGTATGGATCAAGGCGTAAAGGGTTTTTCAGTCAAAATGTTTTTATTTAATGTTTCCTGAAGATTGCCTAATAAGCCGAAAACTAGTTCGAAATAAACAAAAATCAGCAGAACAAAAACGGTGTACTTGTTATTTAATCTTAACTATGCAGTTGTTCTACCAAGAAGTAACGGAAGAATCCATAAATAAAAATGTTTTTAGTTCATCCACTATGCATTTCGATGGTTAACTAACATCAAGTGGAAGAAATTTTTCTAGATACCTGTTCTTAGTGCGGTTTCGTGCACAAGAATTTGAGGTAGCCGAGAGGTTTACAAAGTTAATAACTAAGTGAATTAGTGATTATCAACAATTCAAGTCGCAACCTAACCTGTCTGCCATTTCACATGCTGCTATACGAAATCGGCAATGCTATTTACTAAGAACAGGTAAGTAAACATGCATTCCACCTGATGATGGTGATTAACCATCAGAATGCACATTGGAAGAAAAAAAATGGTTCAAATGGCTCTGAGCACTATGGGACTTAACATCTATGGTCATCAGTCCCCTAGAACTTAGAACTACTTAAACCTAACTAACCTAAGGACATCACACAACACCCAGTCATCACGGGGCAGAGAAAATCCCTGACCCCGCCGGGAATCGAACCCGGGAACCCGGGCGTGGGAAGCGAGAACGCTACCGCACGACCACGGGCTGCGGACGCACATTGGAAGAAGTAAAACTTTCTGACCGAAGCAGAATTATATATTTTTCATTTTTTTAACACTATTGTTGTTGTTGTTGTTGTTGTTCTCTTCCTCCTCCTCGTACTCCTTTCCTGTTGTTCCTACCGTTGAAGGATCTGCCCTTATTTGGGCATTTTCTCGTGCCTGATACGACGCTTCTATTCCTCTACTTCCTTTTTGTCGTCTCAGTAATGTAACCTAAGCTTGGATGTGGCTCGATGGTTAAACCGGTGAGATGAAAAAGGGGGGTGGGGGGCAAAGGCGAAATCGTGTTTGTCATCCGCCAGTGCCAGTTGTGTAGCCTTTCTTGAATGTTTCTAATTTTTAACTGCTTGCGTATTGAGAGCTGGAGGCGATAATTGGGAATAAGCCTAGGATAAGCTTTAACGGCTTTGCAAGTTTACCTAAAAAAAAAAAAAACACCCTGACGCTGGGCAGTGAACCAGAGTAACAGCCGTCAGCCTGGGGACGGCATTCCGAGACACGTCTCCGAGTCGGTAGCATCGTGGTAATGAGCACGTCAACATCCGTGAGAAATTTAGTCATGTAATTTGCGCAAAGCGTTGAATACGATTCGCCAGAACTGTAACTGCCATATGATTTAATTATTTCAAATATTAGTGTTGTCAGTCCGTCACGCTTGACTCTTTCTCGCTTTAGCTTACTAAAGGGAAAATATTTCTGCGTGTTTCGGAGGTCTAACAGCTAAATTTCTTCACGACTGAATGTCAGCAATGGACACATGATAACATTTGACGATATTTAAGAAATAGTGACTGGTGAAAGAGAGAGAGAGAGAGAGAGAGAGAGAGAGAGAGAAAACTTCACACCAGCTTGTGGAGCGCGCTCCGCTAGGGATGCGTGATAACACTACATGAGATGCGCGAGATTAGTCAAAACAAATATGAATTACAAGTTCATTAATTTACTGAAATGAAAGCAAATTAAATGCTTTCTGACACAATAAACTTAGAAATAGGACAGTGTAAGTACTGCACAATGCATTTAATAATTAACTTTTCAGTACTAAATTAAAAACTAGTTCAGTAATTATTAGCAACTCCCTTTGGCTTGGTTTGAAGAGCAAGGTTTTTGAAGGAAGCGGGCGTGCTACCTCCCCGCTAACTCCTGACGTAATCCATCAACTTTTCGCGCGTCACCTGTATGACACAGAGCAATGGAGGGCCATCGATTCTGGGTTTGTCAATGTAGCGGACCTGTGCTGCGAACCAGCAATGAAGTTATTTGTTCTTGGTAATCTGTAAGGTTTGTAACTTCGTAGCTTTAGCGTCAAAGTACTAAAAATGCATTATTATAATCATATATAATGTTAACGTATTAATAGTGAAAGGGCGAGAAACGCTGCTTTACGTCAAGATGAATCATTTGTATTTATCCACATAGGTTTAATAACTGTAAAACGTTGCCTCTCCTTCACGAATCGCTCTACATCTATATACTCCTTTACATGGCGGAGAGTACCTTGTTGCACCACTACTAGCCGTTTCATTTCCTGATCCACTCGCAAATAGGGCGAGGGGAAAATGACTGACTGTATGACTCCGTGCGAGCCCTAATTTCTCTTATCTTCGTGGCCCTCACGCGAAATTTACGTTGGCGGCAGTAGAATCGTTCTGCAGTCCGCTTCATATGGCGGTTCGCTGAACAGTGTTTCAAGAAAACAACGTCTTCCATCCAGAGATTCCCGTTTGAGTTCACTAAGCATATCCGTAATACTTGCGTGTTGATCGAAAATACCAGTAACAAATCCAGCAGCCCGCCTCTGAATTACTTCGACGTCTTCCATTAATCCGACCTCGGGGGGATCCCAAATACCCCGGCAGTACTCAAGAATAGTTCGCAATAGTATTCTATAAGTGATCTCCTTTATAGGTGAGCTAACACTTTCCTAAAATTCTTCCAATAAACCGAAATCTCTGTTCAGAGCAAGTCGGATATGGGAGATGTCACAGGAAATAAGGTTAGGATTTTCAGGGCTCGGCGACAGCGCAGTCATCAGAGACAACTGTGGAAGGGTTGGGAGTAAATCGAGCACTTTTCAATTTTTTAAAAATCTCATTTCAGCTTTAGTCTGAAGTGATTTATAAAAACTACAGAAAACCTAAATCAGGACGAAAAGGCAGACATTTAAGAGGAAACGGGCTAGGAGAAAAAAAAGACACCATTTTGGATCCTCCGTTTTTTTCTGAATCAACGAAAACGAATGCAATAAGTCGTCAAGGGTCATTTTTAAATTCATGGTCACTAGGTCATGCGTGGATGCACGATGCAACTTACATGATTATGTACAAGCTCGCGCAACCTGTCTGTGAATAGCAAACCGAGATTAGACAGGCGTCCGTGTCTCAGAGGCGCAGTTCAAGCGGGCATCGAGATAAAGCAGGCCATGCATGTTAACAGCGAGGTGCAAGTTTATCACGAGCCACTGAGTACACGTGGAGGAAGAGGTCGAAAAACGTATGCAAAATGTTACTGGGTGTTCCAAGTTCAACAGATCGGTATTTACACTATCTGATCAAAAGTATCCGGACACCCCGAACATATAAATTTTTCATATTAGGTGCATTGTGCTGCCACCTACTGCCAGGTACTCCATATTAGCGACCTGAGTAGTCATTAGACATCGTGAGAGAGCAGAATGGGGCACTCCGCGGAACTCACGGACTTCGAACGTGGTCAGGTGATTATGTGTCACTTGTGTCATACGTCTGTACGCGAGATTTCTACACTCCTCAGCATCCCTAGGTCCACTATTTCCGATGTGATAGTGAAGTGGAAACGTGACGGAACACGTACAGCACAAAAGCGTACAGAATGACCTCGTCTGTTGACCGACAGAGACCGCTCACAGTTGAAGGGGGTCTTAATGTGTAATAGGCAGACATCTATCCAGACCATCATACAGGAATTCCGAAGTGCATCAGTATCCACTGCAAGTACTATGACAGTTAGGCGGGAGGTGAGAAAACTTTGATTTCATGGACGAGCGGCTGCTCATAAGCCACATATCACGCCGGTAAATGCTAAACGACGCGTCGCTTGGTGTAAGGAGCATAAACATTGGACGATTGAACAGCGGAAAAACGTTGTGTGGAGGGACGAGTCACGGTACACGATGTGGCGATCCGATGGCAGCGTGTGGGTATGGCGAATGCTCGATGAACGTTATCTGCTAGCGTGTGTAGGGCCAACAGTAAAATTCGGAGGTGGTGGTTTTATGGTGTGGTCGTGTTTTTATGGAGGGGGCTTGCACCCCTTGTTGTTTTGCGTGGCACTATCACAGCACAGGAATAAATTTAAGTTTTAAGCACCTTCTCGCTTCCCACTGTTGAACAGCAATTCCAGGATGGCGATTGCATCTTTCAACACGATGGAGCACATGTTCATAATGTACGGCCTCTGGCGGAGTGGTTACACGACAATAACATCCCTGAAATGGACTGGGCCGGCCGCGGTGGTCTAGCGGTTCTAGGCGCGCAGTCAGGAACCGCGCGACTGCTACGGTCGCAGGTTCGAATCCTGCCTCGGGCATGGACGTGTGTGATGTCCTTAGGTTACTTAGGTTTACGTAGTTCTAAGTTCTAGGGGACTGATGACCACAGATGTTAAGTCCCATAGTGCTCAGAACCATTTGAACCATTTTTAATGGACTGTCCTGTACAGAGTTCTGACCTGAATCCTTAGAACACCTTTGGGATGCTTTGGAACACTGACTCCGTGTCAGGCCTCACCGACCGACATCGATACCTCTCGTAAGTGCCGCACTCAGTCAAAAATGTACTGCCAGTCCCCAAGAAACATTCCAGTACCTGAATTAACGTATGCCTGCGAGAGTGCAAGCTGTCATCACGGCTAAAGGTGGGCCACCACCATATTGAATTCCAGCATTACCGATGGACGGCGCCACGGACTTTTAAATCATTTTCAGCCAGCTGTCCGGATACTTTCGATCACATAGTGTACGTTACCGTAACTTTGTGGCAGATTAAATATGTAATGCCGGACGGTGACTAGAACCCTTGCCCTGGACGCCTTCTGACAGCGAACACGCCGCTGTAGATTAAAATAGTCATCCAGGAAAATGTTAATGGTTTTTAAAGTGCCGGACGACAACTATACAAAATTTCTTACTGGTATCAAAACGAATGATATTTCGCAGATAACGCCCCCTTACATGCAAGAAATACCATTGGCCGTGTTTTAGGACCAGTTCTCTAAAGTTTACAATCTTATTACAATGTTCTCTCTAAATCGTGAACATTTTTCACTTGTGCACATTTCGAAAACTAGTTCCGGCCGTTGGTGATCATCAGACATGTCACATCGAAACGAAACTGACTATTACTATATGAGATGAAACAAAGGAAGAGCACAGAAATAATGGCGCATATCATACCATCTCAACGTAAACCCTCCAGCACTTTGTATCTCGTGAGATTTACATCATGCCTAAGGTGTAAGCGGTAACAGACAAGTACCGGAAAATCGTTCAAATGGCTCTGAGCACTATGGGACTTAACATCGGAGGTCATCAGTCCCCTATAACTTAGAACTACTTAAACCTAACTAACCTAAGGACATCACACACATCCATGCCCGACGCAGGATTCGAACCTGCGACCGCAGCAGTGGCGCGGTTCCGGACTGAAGCGCCGAGAACCGCTCGGCCACCGCGGCCGGCACAAGTACCGAAGTTGTGTTTATCCGCGTCTGCCAGATCCAGTAAGTGACGCTTCTGTGGTGTTAGAACTTCGATATGTTACGTGTAGAGCAGCGTGATCATAAACATGCGATGTAATAAGAATACGCATAATTTAATGATATGCTATTGCGTTGAATGTCCTGCTACGAGAGATGGTATGATTCGCGCCATCATTTTATTAAGTTCTACCAGTATTTATCCACATATTGTGACAGTAAATCTGTTTCAATTTAAGGTATGTTATTTGTGAAGTCTAAGAAACGAAAATATTCGCGATTCAGACATTTATTACAGAAGTACCAAAAATGGCCACTGTCTCTTATTTAGACTTTTTTCTTTTGATTAGTTATTGTAAGCTGATGGAATAATACAGGGTGATTCAAAAAGAATACCACAACTTTAAAAATGTGTTTTTAATGAAAGAAACATAATATAACCTTCTGTTATACATCATTACAAAGAGTATTTAAAAAGTTTTTTTTTCACTCAAAAACAAGTTCAGAGATGTTCCATATGGCCCCCTCCAGACACACGAGCAATATCAACCCGATACTCCAACTCGTTCCACACTCTCTGTAGCATATCAGGCGTAACAGTTTGGATAGCTGCTGTTATTTCTCGTTTCAAATCATCAATGGTGGCTGGGAGAGGTGGCCGTAACACCATATCCTTAACATACCCCCATAAGAAAAAATCGCAGGGGGTAAGATCAGGGCTTCTTGGAGGCCAGTGATGAAGTGCTCTCTCACGGGCTGCCTGGCGGCCGATCCATCCATAACTAACCTTTTTCGTAGGACTCTCCACACAGTTTATTGTGGAATTTGCAGCTCTCTGCTAGCTCTGCGAGTCGATTTTCCTGGGCTGCGAACAAATGCTTGCTGGATGCGTGCTACATTTTCATCACTCGTTCTCGGCCGTCCAGAACTTTTCCCTTTGCACAAACACCCATTCTCTGTAAACTGTTTATACCAACGTTTAATACACCACCTATCAGGAGGTTTAACACCATGCTTCGTTCGAAATGCACGCTGAACAACTGTCGTCGATTCACTTCTGCCGTACTCAATAACACAAAAAGATTTCTGTTGAGCGGTCGCCATCTTAGCATCAACTGACGCTGACGCCTAGTCAACAGCGCCTCAAGCGAACAAATGTACAACTAAATGAAACTTTATAGCTCCCTTAATTCTCCGACAGATAGTGCTTAGCTCTGCCTTTTGTCGTTGCAGAGTTTTAAATTCCTAAAGTTGTGGTATTCTTTTTGAATCACCCTGTATGACTTTCAAAACGATACAGCACAGCAATCAGTCGTCGTTTTCTTTCAGGTTTTATTAAGCAAATGTAGATTTTGGCTAATGCCTAGACATTCTCAGTGTACTATATCACAGTATCAATGCATGTCCTAGTACTACTGTGCGTAGTCTTGAACGAACTGTGACAGAAGCCCGAACAAGAGGGGACTGGTGTACTAGGACATGCACTGATAATGGCTACGCACCAGCCAAAATCTAGATTTGCTTAATAAAACCTGAAGGAAAGAGCGACTGATTGCTGTGGTCCATCATTTTGAAAGTCATATCACAGTCGCCGAGTGCATCTACATTCCTAATGAAAAGTAACTTGAGGAATATTACGATTTTTGGATTTTAAATGGCAGAAAAATCGTGAGTGGCTGCAGAGAGACCTTTTTTCCGAAAGAATTCTGCTTTCTGGCCAATAAAATATGTTACTGGCAAAATTAAGTTGTATATATTCGTCACCATATTTCTAAGACTATTACTGTCATTGTCACAATTACTAGCACATTATAGGATATTCCAGGCGACAGTAGTCGGTGTAAAGGTATTTCCGGCAGCAACAGACTTTTTAGAGTAGATTCTGTGCCGCTGATAATAATAAGACTTCTTTGTTGCATTCGCAAAAAAAAATTATCAAGATCGAGCGATTTCTTCGGGGAACTCTGAAATCACATACAACAGCAAAACACACACACACACAAACCAACAAACAGTTCGAAAGATAGCAGATTCGCTAGCAGGCTGGACGCATTAGCTCTCGTTTCCTCTTCCACACAGATCTTCGGAACACTTTTTCTTATCGCCGCAACCACAAAAGAGGCAGCTTCGCAAAGTGGATTTGTGTGTTCATCGCCGCTGGACGCTTCCCACAACCCGGAGAACGATACAGGAAAGGATCTAAGTTCTACTTGGATGAACCTCCAGAGAACAGGAGACATTTAGCGCTTCGTGGCGACTCCCCTGCAGGCCATTCCTGTGGGAAGCTCCGGCCAGTAGGAAGTAGACTGCGGCGCTTCCGGCGATCCTATTACGTGAACGGAGCGCACACCGTTACTAGAATACCGTTCACGTTCGCCACAAGTCAGTATGACGGTAGGAAATCTGATGCACGCTGGCGAACTACGAAAGAACTTCAACAGTATACGAGAACTTCACATTGATACCACTAACGTAACAAGACGCAAAGACTAACATCGCGTGATGTAGTTCTCAAGCATCCACCACTTTCGATAGCAAGCTCTCGATCGATAACTATCGATTGTTACAAACGAAAATATCTTCGGTTTTCTAACTTGATTTTACACACAGTAAAAGTTCTCATCAGCTATTCAAATCAAGTCTAGTACGAAACTATTGTACCACTTGGTTTTGGTTACTTCTTACAAACAGCCATTTAAAATACACTCCTGGAAATTGAAATAAGAACACCGTGAATTCATTGTCCCAGGAAGGGGAAACTTTATTGACACATTCCTGGGGTCAGATACATCACATGATCACACTGACAGAACCACAGGCACATAGACACAGGCAACAGAGCATGCACAATGACGGCACTAGTACAGTGTATATCCACCTTTCGCAGCAATGCAGGCTGCTATTCTCCCATGGAGACGATCGTAGAGATGCTGGATGTAGTCCTGTGGAACGGCTTGCCATGCCATTTCCACCTGGCGCCTCAGTTGGACCAGCGTTCGTGCTGGACTTGCAGACCGCGTGAGACGACGCTTCATCCAGTCCCAAACATGCTCAATGGGGGACAGATCCGGAGATCTTGCTGGCCAGGGTAGTTGACTTACACCTTCTAGAGCACGTTGGGTGGCACGGGATACATGCGGACGTGCATTGTCCTGTTGGAACAGCAAGTTCCCTTGCCGGTCTAGGAATGGTAGAACGATGGGTTCGATGACGGTTTGGATGTACCGTGCACTATTCAGTGTCCCCTCGACGATCACCAGTGGTGTACGGCCAGTGTAGGAGATCGCTCCCCACACCATGATGCCGGGTCTTGGCCCTGTGTGCCTCGGTCGTATGCAGTCCTGATTGTGGCGCTCACCTGCACCGCGCCAAACACGCATACGACCATCATTGGCACCAAGGCAGAAGCGACTCTCATCGCTGAAGACGACACGTCTCCATTCGTCCCTCCATTCACGCCTGTCGCGACACCACTGGAGGCGGGCTGCACGATGTTGGGGCGTGAGCGGAAGACGGCCTAACGGTGCGCGGGACCGTAGCCCAGCTTCATGGAGACGGTTGCGAATGGTCCTCGCCGATACCCCAGAAGCAACAGTGTCCCTAATTTGCTGGGAAGTGGCGGTGCGGTCCCCTACGGCACTGCGTAGGATCCTACGGTCTTGGCGTGCATCCGTGCGCCACTGCGGTCCGGTCCCAGGTCGACGGGCACGTGCACCTTCCGCCGACCACTGGCGACAACATCGATGTACTGTGGAGACCTCACGCCCCACGTGTTGAGCAATTCGGCGGTACGTCCACCCGGCCTCCCGCATGCCCACTATACGCCCTCGCTCAAAGTCCGTCAACTGCACATACGGTTCACGTCCACGCTGTCGCGGCATGCTACCAGTGTTAAAGACTGCGATGGAGCTCCGTATGCCACGGCAAACTGGCTGACACTGACGGCGGCGGTGCACAAATGCTGCGCAGCTAGCGCCATTCGACGGCCAACACCGCGGTTCCTGGTGTGTCCGCTGTGCCGTGCGTGTGATCATTGCTTGTACAGCCCTCTCGCAGTGTCCGGAGCAAGTATGGTGGGTCTGACACACCGGTGTCAATGTGTTCTTTTTTCCATTTCCAGGAGTGTAGTTGAGCTACCTCAATCGAAACAGTAGGTCAAAAACCCTATGTTCACCCATGTAGATTCCCGCACAAGACTATTTTAATTAGCGCGAATTAATTAAAGCATAGACACGACATTCATCAGTTTTCTTACACGCAAACTGAACAAAAAACGATTTCATTGAAGTGGGAATCGTTACATCTCGCGTTCTTTTAGCAAGCGTTAATTCCCAGTAGATTCAATCAACATATTACTTCCTCCCATATATACGTCGCGAACTGATCATGACGGGAAAATAAGAGAAATTCGAGCTCTTTCGGAGGATTACAGACCTTCCTCCTTCCCACGCACCATTCGCGAGTGGGACAGGAAAGGAAAGAGGGGATGGGGGTTAAGGACAGTGGTAAGGGTCAGTTGCCACTCCCTGCACCAAGTGCCTATCCGCTGCAGATCTTCCTGCATTTCGCTACAATTTTCTAATGCTCCAACTTCTCTGTATACTACAGCATCATCCGCGAAAAGCCGCATGGAACTTCCGACACTATCTACTAGGTAATTTATATAAATTGTGAAAATCGTTTTTTGTTCAGATTGCGTGTAAGAAAACTGATGAATGTCGTGTCGATGCTTTAATTAATTCGCGCTAATTAAAATACAATCTTGTGCGGGAATCTACATGGGTGAACATAGGATTTTTGACTTACTGTTTCGATTGAGGTAGCTCTGGCGTGCCACAGGGGAGTGTTATGGGACCATTGCTTTTCACAATATATATAAATGACCTAGTAGATAGTGTCGGAAGTTCCATGCGGCTTTTCGCGGATGATGCTGTAGTATAAAGAGAAGTTGCAGCATTAGAAAATTGTAGCGAAATGCAGGAAGATCTGCAGCGGATAGGCACTTGGTGCAGGGAGTGGCAACTGACCCTTAACATAGACAAATGTAATGTATTGCGAATACATAGAAAGAAGGATCCTTTATTGTATGATTATATGATAGGAGGACGTCGTTATCAGGAGAAAGAAAACTGGCGTTCTACGGACCGGAGCGTGGAATGTCAGATCCCTTAATCGGGCAGGTAGGTTAGAAAATTTAAAAAGGGAAATGGATAGGTTAAAGTTAGATGTAGTGGGAATTAGTGAAGTTCGGTGGCAGGAGGAACAAGACTTTTGGTCAGGTGATTACAGGATTATAAATACAAAATCAAATAGGGGTAATTCAGGAGTAGGTTTAATAATGAATAAAAAAGTAGGAGTGCGGGTTAGCTACTACAAACAGCATAGTGAACGCATTATTGTGGCCAAGATAGACACAAAGCCCATGCCTAATGCAGTAGTACAAGTTTATATGCCAACTAGCTCTGCAGATGATGAAGAAATTGATGAAATGTATGACGAGATAAAAGAAATTATTCAGGTAGTGAAGGGAGACGAAAATTTAATAGTCATAGGTGACTGGAATTCGTCAGTAGGAAAAGGGAGAGAAGGAAACATAGTAGGTGAATATGGATTGGGGGGAAGAAATGAAAGAGGAAGCCGCCTTGTAGAATTTTGCACAGAGCATAATTTAATCATAGCTAACACTTGGTTCAAGAATCATAAAAGAAGGTTGTATACCTGGAAGAATCCTGGAGATACTAAAAGGTATCAGATAGATTATATAATGGTAAGACAGAGATTTAGGAACCAGGTTTTAAATTGTAAGACATTTCCAGGGGCAGATGTGGATTCTGACCACAATCTATTGGTTATGAACTGCAGATTGAAACTGAAGAAACTGCAAAAAGGTGGGGATTTAAAGAGATGGGACCTGGATAAACTGAAAGAACCAGAGGTTGTAGAGAGTTTCAGGGAGAGCATAAGGGAACAATTGACAGGAATGGGGGAAAGAAATAGAGTAGAAGAAGAATGGGTAGCTCTGAGGGATGAAGTAGTGAAGGCAGCAGACGATCAAGTAGGTAAAAAGACGAGGGCTAGTAGAAATCCTTGGGTAACAGAAGAAATATTGAATTTAATTGATGAAAGGAGAAAATATAAAAATGCAGTAAATGAAGCAGGCAAAAAGGAATACAAACGTCTCAAAAATGAGATCAACAGGAAGTGCAAAATGGCTAAGCAGAGGACAAATTTAAGGATGTAGAGACTTATTTCACTAGGGGTAAGATAGATACTGCCTACAGGAAAATTAAAGAGACCTTTGGAGAGAAGAGAACCACTTGTATGAAATATCAAGAGCTCAGATGGCAACCCAGTTCTAAGCAAAGAAGGGAAGGCAGAAAGGTGGACGGACTATATAGAGCGTTTATACAAGGGCGAAGTACTTGAGGACAATATTATGGAAATGGAAGAGGATGTAGATGAAGACGAAATGGGAGATAAGATACCGCGTGAAGAGTTTGACAGAGCACTGAAAGACCTGAGTCGAAACAAGGCCCCGGGAGTAGACAACATTCCATTAGAACTACTGATGGCCTTGGGAGAGCCAGTCATGACAAAACTCTACCATCTGGTGAGCAAGATGTATGAGACAGACGAAATACCCTCAGACTTCAAGAAGAATATAATAATTCCAATCCCAAAGAAAGCAGGTGTTGACAGATGTGAAAATTACCGAACTATCAGTTTAATAAGTCACAGCTGCAAAATACTAACGCGAATTCTTTACAGACGAATGGAAAATCTGGTAGAAGCGGACCTCGGGGAAGATCAGTTTGGATTCCGTAGAAATGTTGGAACACGTGAGGCAATACTAACCTTACGACTTATCTTAGAAGAAAGATTAAGGAAAGGCAAACCTACGTTTCTAGGATTTGTAGACTTAGAGAAAGCTTTTGACAATGTTAACTGGAATACTCTCTTTCAAATTCTGAAGGTGGCAGGGGTAAAATACAGGGAGCGAAAGGCTATTTACAATTTGTACAGAAACCAGATGGCAGTTATAAGAGTCGAGGGGCATGAAAGGGAAGCAGTGGTTGGGAAAGGAGTGAGACAGGGTTGTAGCCTCTCCCCGATGTTATTGGTTGGTTGGTTGGTTGTTTGGGGAAGGAGACCAGACAGCGTGGTCATCGGTCTCATCGAATTAGGGAAGGATGGGGAAGGAAGTCGGCCGTGCCCTTTCAGAGGAACCATCCCGGCATTTGCCTGGAGTGATTTAGGGAAATCACGGAAAACCTAAATCAGGATGGCCGGACGCGGGATTGAACCGTCGTCCTCCCGAATGCGAGCCCGATGTTATTCAATCTGTATATTGAGCAAGCAGTAAAGGAAACAAAAGAAAAATTCGGAGTAGGTATTAAAATTCATGGAGAAGAAGTAAAAACTTTGAGGTTCGCCGATGACATTGTAATTCTGTCAGAGACAGCAAAGGACTTGGAAGAGCAGTTGAACGGAATGGACAGTGTCTTGAAAGGAGGATATAAGATGAACATCAACAAAAGCAAAACGAGGATAATAGAATGTAGTCAAATTAAATCGGGTGATGCTGAGGGGATTAGATTAGGAAATGAGACACTTAAAGTAGTAAAGGAGTTTTGCTATTTAGGGAGCAAAATAACAGATGATGGTCGAAGTAGAGAGGATATAAAATGTAGACTGGCAATGGCAAGGAAATCGTTTCTGAAGAAGAGAAATTTGTTAACATCGAGTATGGATTTAACTGTCAGGAAGTCGTTTCTGAAAGTATTTTTATGGAGTGTAGCCATGTGTGGAAGTGAAACATGGACGATAATTAGTGTGGACAAGAAGAGAATAGAAGCTTTTGAAATGTGGTGCTACAGAAGAATGCTGAAGATAAGGTGGGTAGATCACGTAACTAATGAGGAGGTATTGAATAAGATTGGGGAGAAGAGAAGTTTGTGGCACAACTTGACTAGAAGAAGGGATCGGTTGGTAGGACATGTTTTGAGGCATCAAGGGATCACAAATTTAGTACTGGAGGGCAGCGTGGAGGGTAAAAATCGTAGAGGGAAACCAAGAGATGAATACACTAAGCAGATTCAGAAGGATGTAGGTTGCAGTAGGTACTGGGAGATGAAGAAGCTTGCACAGGATAGAGTAGCATGGAGAGCTGCATCAAACCAGTCTCAGGACTGAAGCCCACAACAACAACAACATATGATAGCGGAACAAACACTGGTAGCAGTTACTTCTGTAAAATATCTGGGAGTATGCGTGCGGTTCGATTTGAAGTGGAATGATCATATAAAATTGTTGGTAAGGCGGGTACCAGGTTGAGATTCATTGGGAGAGTCCTTAGAAAATGTAGTCCATCAACAAAGGAGGTGACTTACAAAACACTCGTTCGACCTATACTTGAGTATTGCTTATCAGTGTGGGATCTGTACCAGATCGGGTTGACGGAGGAGATAGAGAAGATACAAAGAAGAGCGGCGCGTTTCGTCACAGGGTTATTTGGTAAGCGTGATAGCGTTACGGAGATGTTTAGCAAACTCAAGTGGCAGACTCTGCAAGAGAAGCGCTCTGCATCGCGGTGTAGCTTGCTCGCCAGGTTTCGAGAGGGTGCGTTTCTGGATGAGGTATCGAATATATTGCTTTCCCCTACTTATACCTCCCGAGGAGATCACGAATGTAAAATTAGAGAGATTAGAGCGCGCACGGAGGCTTTCAGACAGTCGTTCTTCCCGCGAACCATACGCGACTGGAACAGGAAAGGGAGGTAATGACAGTGGCACGTAAAGTGCCCTCCGCCACACACAGTTGAGTGGCTTGCGGAGTATAAATGTAGATGTAGATGTAGATGTACCCTCCGCCAGGCATTATAAAGTGACTTGGGAATGTACATGTCGATGCCGATTCTGGTGCATATTACTGAGATCAAACGATATTGCCTGATATCTATGACGTTGATCGGGTCGGAGATTTTGTCCGCTCTGGGACTGAGTGTTATGTTGTCCTTATCTTCGTACCGTTATAACTGACACGAAAATTGCCTGCATGACGTCACATGAAACGCTTAAGAATATGTAACTTCGTACCAACCCTAATGAATGTACTGCATGGTCGAAAGACACTGCAGTATCTTCCACTTTGAGACGGCACTATGGGCACGTCCAGAAACCAAATTAAAAAAAAAAGGCTCTGAGCACTATGGGACTTAACTTCTGAGGTCATCAGTCGCCTAGAACTTAGAACTAGTTGAACCTAACTAACCTAAGGACATCACACACATCCATGCCCGAGGCAGGATTCGAACCTGCGACCGCAGCGGTGGCTCGGTTCCAGACTGCAGAGCCCAGAACCGCACGGCCATTCCGGCCGGCGCCCGAGGCAGGATTCGAATCTGCGACCGTAGCGGTCACGTGGTTCCAGACTGAAGCGCCTAGAACCGCACGGCCACACCGGCCGGCCCAATAAAAAGTTCATGGCGTTGACCTGGTACTTAATTTAGCATAAGGCAACCAAAGTAAAAATTATGTTCTTTTTTCATATTTATGGCATAAGTAACAGTGTGGAGCAGTGGTTAAGACTCAGGCCACAGTTGTAAATGTCCAGGTTTCATTCCTCAGTCAATCCTAAATTTATTTCTCTTCTTTATAGCACCTATCACCTTTGGAAATTTTAGATATGTGAAAAAATGCCGAGGTGTACCGTCCAAGTCAAACTGTTGGTTCCCCTACAACTGACTCGGCAACTGAGTCCGACGGTCTGAAGAATATCGCCTCGAGAAGTACTATGCCTAGCACCGCAGTGGTCAAACCAATCTTCGGACTGAGTATAGCTTTGTTTTTGTTCTGTTTATGGCACTACCATCCCCATGGTGTCCAGATCTCATCATTATCTTACAAACATGATTTGCGTGAACAAAGAACCAGCACTCTACGAGGGACTCCTTTTTATATTATTTATAACTAAATACATTGACCTCTAGCCTAAACCGAAAATACATTAAATATTAATTTTCCGAGGAGTCACGTCGTCTGTGTGACGCATAGCTCGCTGTACGATAGAACAAAGACGTCACGAGCCACAGAGATAATTAGCTGCATCGGCTAATGTCGGGGATTTACCGGCTGTGACACGGAGAGTGCGAGCCGCGTTAGTCGAGTTTCTGTGAGGTGTGTCTGTGTGACAGGAGTTTTTAATTTAGCAACACTGATTTCAACCATGTTCATATGAGAAACATTGTCAGTGATGGCACTCGTTTATTTATTACTTCAAAACAAAACAAATTATTTTTCGACTTCTTAACTTCCGTAACACTCTACCGATCATCCGAAGACTGGGTCAGCATAATGCAGATAATCGATTCTTGGCTTGTCTTTTTGTTTCTCAGTATCAAGCCCTTCTTTCCTTGTTGACTAATTGCAACGCCCCCTCAATCTGTTGATTTTGGAACCTATTCCTTCGGAACACAATTCGCAGGTGGTGGACATGCGCGGCAAAACGAGCTAACCCTCAAATGTAGAAGCTTAGAGATAAGTGTTGACATCTGTTGCTGGGTACGTGAATTATCGACAGTGATAATTTTGATAGTTCCCGTATCCAGCAACAGATGGCAACACTTATTCTAAGTTTTTACATTTAAGGATTAGCCCGTTTATGCGCGCATGTCTTCAATCCTTCGGCGACGCTCTCCGTGCCTGAGGGTGATAGATTTCTATGAGCCTCTAAGGAGCTGACAAATCGAGCGGGCGTTGCAGAAATACGCGGTGCAAAAGCGAAGTTTCTCGAACAGCATAATTAAGGAGTCTGTGGAAATAAACATACTGCAAAGCCTAATAAACCGAGACGGAAACTTCAATTTAAGCCAGACTTGGGATCTGGCACCCAATTTATTAAGATCTCGCCGACCATCTCAGCAATCAGAGCTATGAAACGGTAAGGGAACGTGTGGTTCACGGAATAACAGTGCGGACTCCGGGCAACAAATGAGCATCAAATATCTCAGCGAACAGCAGCGCGACACCAACAGTATTTCACAAGCTGGTTGGAGGCCAGCAGCGAGTACGCATAACAACAGATCACACAACGTGAACAAGACGACTGAGTGAGTCGTCTAAATATCGTGCGAAAATTTTTTATCAGAATTCGGCTAAACACCTACAATCACACCACTAACTCCAGATATACCAACGCATTTTCCACAATGTGTACTACCGAGGGAGGGGGTGTGGGGAGTACTTTATGCCCACCACAAAAAAGTTTAGAAAAAAATTCGTTAACTGTTAACTTTTATTAAGAACAACTTTTTAAATAGGTAAAATAAATGTCGTGTGGCTAGGGCCTCCCGGCGGGTAGACTGTTCGCCGGGTGCAAGTGTTACGATCTGACGCCACTTCGGCGACTTGCGCGTCGATCGAGAGGAAATAATGATGATTAGGACAACACAACACCCAGTCCCTGAGCGGAGAAAATCTCCGACTCAGCCGGGAATCGAACCCGGGCCTTTAGGATTGTTATTCTGTCGCGCTGACCATCTTTTTTTCCCCTAGTCTCATAATCTCATTTTGTTCTACATTGTTGGTTGAATTTGTTCGTGGCGGACATTCGATGACACCCGTTCAGGTTGTTCGTTGATCCGTTCACTCAGTTTTTTATTACAGATGGTAGCTAAACCCTCTGCACACGCTAAGCTACCGTGCCGGCGACCACTCAGCTACTGGGGGCGGACTTTAAATAGCTACTGATGTGTAAGTTGGTTTCAGAACAGGAAACTTTATTTTAAAACAAATGTCAGCAATACCAACGCATTTTTCATTATCAACTAGCGATATTTTATGACCAACACAAAACAAGTTAACAAATACAAATTTCCATAACTTTCGTTGACTTTTTCACAACATACTTTTTAAACACGCCCATGTTCAGAAGAAACATGACACCTTGAACGACTAGAGATAGGACGTTCATATTCACACGACATGTACATTAGTATGTTCTGTAGAATAGCATTTGAACCATGTTGGCCCGCGGGTTCCGGGTCAACATCGATATTGCGGCGCAACATCACATATCGGTAAACTGTGCCTTCGGCTCTCTTTGTCGCTGTAAGCCGAAGGTAATGGATCAGTGTGACTTTAACAGCCGGCCGAAGTGGCCGTGCGGTTAAAGGCGCTGCAGTCTGGAACCGCAAGACCGCTACGGTCGCAGGTTCGAATCCTGCCTCGGGCATGGATGTTTGTGATGTCCTTAGGTTAGTTAGGTTTAACTAGTTCTAAGTTCTAGGGGACTAATGACCTCAGCAGTTGAGTCCCATAGTGCTCAGAGCCATTTGAACCATTTTTTTGACTTTAACAGACGTGCAGGATGCCTCGCAGACCTATGCACGTACTATCAAATTAGTGAGTTTGAAAGAGAGTGCATTATCAGCATGAGAGAATATGATGCATCCATCCCGGAAACTGCTGCTTGTGGGGCGCGAAGGGTTTCGGCAGTGCAACGGCTGCGTGGAGAATGGTTCACGGAAGTCCGTAGAACACGACGAGGTGGGTCAGATCGCACCACCCAGACCATCCCACGAAAAGATCGACAGCTCATCCGAATGGCATTGCAGGAGATATTTGCGTCCTCCTCGGCTCTGGTGCAACAGTGAAACACATCGTAAACTATCAGCGGTGACATTCTGTCGCCGTTTATTATGGCATAGGTTACGTGCGCATCGCCCACTTCTCCGCCTACCTTTGACGAATGTGTAGAATCGTGCTAGACAGCAATGGTGTATAGAACGACGTCAATAAGGACAAAAATTACATCGTATAGTGTTTTCGGAAGGAAGCAGTGGTTGGGAAAGGAGTGAGACAGGGTTGTTGCCTCTCCCCGATGTTATTCAATCTGTATATTGAGCAAGCAGTAAAGGAAACAAAAGAAAAGTTCGGAGTAGGTATTAAAATTCATGGAGAAGAAGTAAAAACTTTGAGGTTCGCCGATGACATTGTAATTCTGTCAGAGACAGCAAAGGACTTGGAAGAGCTGTTGAACGGAATGGACAGTGTCTTGAAAGGAGGATATAAGATGAACATCAACAAAAGCAAAACGAGGATAATGGAATGTAGTCAAATTAAATCGGGTGATGCTGAGGGAATTAGATTAGGAAATGAGACACTTAAAGTAGTAAAGAAGTTTTGCTATTTAGGGAGTAAAATAACTGATGATGGTCGAAGTAGAGAGGATATAAAATGTAGACTGGCAATGGCAAGGAAATCGTTTCTGAAGAAGAGAAATTTGTTAACATCGAGTATAGATTTAAGTGTCAGGAAGTCGTTTCTGAAAGTATTTGTATGGAGTGTAGCCATGTATGGAAGTGAAACATGGACGATAACTAGTTTGGACAAGAAGAGAATAGAAGCTTTTGAAATGTGGTGCTACAGAAGAATGCTGAAGATAAGGTGGGTAGATCACGTAACTAATGAGGAGGTACTGAATAGGATTGGGGAGAAGAGAATTTTGTGGCACAACTTGACTAGAAGAAGGGATCGGTTGGTAGGACATGTTTTGAGGCATCAAGGAATCACAAATTTAGCATTGGAGGGCAGTGTGGAGGGTAAAAATCGTAGAGGGAGACCAACAGATGAATACACTAAGCAGATTCAGAAGGATGTAGGTTGCAGTAAGTACTGGGAGATGAAGAGGCTTGCACAGGATAGAGTAGCATGGAGAGCTGCATCAAACCAGTCTCAGGACTGAAGACCACAACAACAACAACAACAACAACAACAACAGTGTTTTCGGACGAATCGGTGTTCCGTTTGTTCGAAAATGATGGCCGCATTTTGGTACGCCGCAAACAGGAGGAGCGGCATCACAGTGACTGCACTCTCACAACACATATAGTGCCAACCGGAGGCCTTATGGTGTGGGGTGCTATTAGGTACCACCACAAATCACAGTTGGTGCGTGTCCAGGGCTCTGTGACCAGTGAGACCTACGTGAATGATTTCCAGCAACCAGTAGCCGTACCCTTTCTGCACAACACCCCCAAGATAATGCACAACTACATGTTACTGCACGAACACGTGCCTTCTTGGTGTCTCAGGATGCCAGCCTTTTGCCCTGGCCCGCCAGATCAACAGGCTAGTCTCCAATCGAAAACATGTGGGATATGGTGAAAGGACGGGTGCAGCGCTGTGACCCAATGCCGACCACTGCGGATGAACTTGGCAACCAGGTGAATGCAGCATGGATGGCTATACCACAGGACGCTACTCGCGCCTTATACGCGTCGATGCCATCGCGCATGGAACAAGTTACCAGGACCCAAGGCGGACGCTGTGCCTACTAGGCAACAGGACACATGCTGAACCGAGGTGAGAAATGCTAACCATTTCTGGAGAGTATACTAACGTACATGTCCTGAGAATATGAATGTCCTATCTCTAGTCGTTCAAGGTGTTCAGTTTTTTCTGAACACGAGTGTATATATTTGCGTGTAAGAGGGTCCTAAACGTGAAAAATGAATATGAAATTTGTTGTGAAACGTGACGTTCACTACTAAGAATAAAATTTTTCGGTTAAGTTTTACTGAAGAAGTTAAAACATGGAACATGGTAGAAAAACTTTGTGTTCTGCCTTTACGACAGGTCTTGTCATGGGGGAAGCCTCGTCAGAGAGGTCCACTGCATGAGCGTCTAGGGAAGTGATTCCAGTGGTGGTTTCCCGTTGCCTTCCACTGATGATGATGAAATGATAATGAGGACAACACAACACCCAGTCCCTGAGCGGAGAAAATCTCCGACCCAGCCGGGAATCAAACCCGGGCCCCTTGCCTTCACAGACCGCCGCACTGACCACTTTTTTTTAAAATCTCATTTTGTTCGTTTTCGTTCGTTGTATTTGCTCTAGGTGGACGTCGAAAGACACCCGTCTCAGTTCGTTGTTGATCCTTTAACTCAGTTTTTTTTTATATTATTATTACAGAGGGCAGCTAGCCCTCTGACTGAACACGCTGAGCTACCGTGCCGGCAACCACTCAGCTATCGGGGCAGACAATATGGTAGAAGATATCATTAAAACCAATAGCAATTTTTTTTAAAACCTGTACAGTATAAGGTAGATGAGTAGATAATATTCCGAATAGGTGGGCGCTAAGTACCCCCTTCTCCCTCCCCCCCCCCTCCCCCCAGTATTGGGAGGGTTAATCTTACCCACTTTTATCAATTGGTCATACATTGACTGAAACCCGAAGACAACCAAAGAACCTGCACTTCTAGACAAAGCAACGATGAGAAAAAAAATGTCATCCACAAAAGACACAAATTTGCTGACTTACTTATTTACATTCATAGGAGCACATAAAACAAATTTAGTTAAACAACAGATTAATAAATTACCAGCAAACAATAGTTACATTGCAAACATAATAGAAATGTCTTACTAGTTAAGCCGATGTAAAACAGACGTTACATACGATCTGCTTAACATACATGCAAGTCCTACAAAACGCAACTAATGTGGACCACTATTACCAGACGCTGAATACTTCAATGTTTTCCAGAGACAAAAGGAGCGGGATGGCGCAGTGATAAGACTCTTCACTCTGATTCGGGCGGTTCAAATCTCCCCATCCGACCATCCAATTTAGTTTTTTCCTAAATCGCTTAAGGCAAATAAAAGAATGGTTCGCTCGTAAAGAGCACGACCAATTTCCTCTCCCGTCCTTCATGTACCCGAACCTGCGCCCCAGTCTCTAATGAACTTGTCGTCGACAGAACGTTAAGAACTGCGTGGGACTAGTGCGATTTCAAGCAGTTTCAGTACAGCACAGTTACACAACTTCACGGACGATGTCGGTCACGGAATTAAGAATATTTCTAAAAGATAAAAAGTGCGGCGTTTTAGATGAGTGTTTTTAGCATTATTATTCATGAGTGCCCTGAAGGCGTGCTGTTGAAGTCTTCCAGGGAAATAACGTGAGAAGAGCGTACGGCATGAGCCCAGCCAAGGCCGACCTCAGCGCCGGCGACCGACATTTGCATGTACACGCCGTGATTCACAACTCCATGGGCGGGGCCATCCTCTCTCTTCCTTCAACGCATACCACACAAATAGGCTGTTGTAAAATTAGGCACACGCTACAGTTCCATGTCTTATTTCCCGGTGCCCGCAAGAGTAAAGAACATTACCAGTACTTACAAGTGTATATGTTACCGACATTTTATGGACTGCCTACGGCAATATACGCAATACTAAAAAATTATTAGGCAGGGTGTGAAACTCATCTAATTTAACATTTTCCCTAGACATTTAATGCAATGCCGTTTAGGGCAAAGTATGAAAGGAAGATAATTTAAATATTTTGACACTTACGAGACGGCCGACCGGTGTGACCGAGCGGTTCTAGGCACTTCAGTCTGGAAACGCGCGACTGCTACGGTCGCAGTTTCGAATCCTGCCTCGGGCATCGATGTGAATGATGTCCTTAGGTTAGTTTGGTTTAAGTAGTTCTAAGTTCTAGGGGACTGATGACCTCAGACGTTAAGTCCCATAGTGCTCAGAGCCATCTGAACTTACGAGACCTACAGATAGCATTGTTGTAACAGTTTCAGTCCATTTCCGTTGGAGTTTAGTTGTGTCAGAGTGTCACTTTAGTTAAAATGGAGGTTGTGAACGCTACACTCATGCCATTTGTGGGATTTCGACTCAAGTGTGGGAACAAGGATTTGGTACGCATATTACAGGCCCCTTCGCATGAACAACAAAGACCCAATTACTGGTCGCAAGACTCAACGAAAAATCTAGTTTTAGGCGATAAACTGTTCCAATTAGTTGAAAGAAGATCTATAGTTAAAGTTCCCGTTCCTGAAATTGATAAAGGTCGTGGTGATGCTTGGAAAATTTTGGCTGTGTTGGTTAAAGTCCATAAGGTTGTTCTTATAAGTTGTATACCAAAGAAGGAATTCTGAAGCGCCGGCCGCAGTGGATGAGCGGTTCTAGGTGCTTCAGTCCGGACCGCGCTGCTGCTACGGTCGCAGGTTCGAATCCTGCCTCGGGCATGAATGTATGTGATGCCCTTAGGTTAGTTAAGTTTAAGTAGTTCTAAGTTCTAGGGGACTGATGACCTAAGATGTTAAGTCCCGTAGTGCTCAGAGCCATTTGAACCAATTCTGAAGCACCTGTACACAAGATCACAGTTTATAGCATGCAAGGAATCCCTCATAACGTCTGAAGATGTTCTGACGAACAAAAATGTATCTCTAAGATCAGCTGCGACTCGGCAATCCATCGGGATTGGACAAGGATTGCATGTGCAAAAATTTGTCAAAACTGTGTTTAATTGTTTACTAATATTAGTAATTGTTAAAAAAACTATTAAACATCTATTTCAGTAATTTTTGAGAATATTTCTCTTGGAGTACAGTCACGTCTGTTAGCGTTCGTAGAGTCGTAGCACCTGTTCCGTTCACGTCCACCGTCTACAATCATGGTGTGAGGTCTGAAGATGGTCTAAAACACGTCAAAAGCGGTAACCTCAAAAAAAGTTTTTTTGCGGTTGTGACTGTTCATGTTCGTTTTTAACATCTATTTCAGGATACGGCAATTTACAAACAGTTGTGATAAATTTCATGTTTCAATTTAACTTACACTAAATATATAACTTTCTAGTTTGAAAATGTTATTTCGTTGTAATTTTATACTTTGACCGTGACTACTTCGCATTTTATACAATACCTAGTAGAAAAGTATTAGTTGGTTGGTTTGGGGAGTAAAGGGGCCAAACTACAGAGTCATCAGTCCCGGAAAAGTATTAAATTAAAATTGCCAAAAAGTTCTTGACAGTCTGTATATTACCTAGACATTCTACGCAATGCCTTTATTTTACACTTTGCTTGTAACACACAGATTACAAAGTCACAAAATCGTTTATTTCGATAAATGAATGGCAATTCCCGAGTTCAGAAGAAACTGGTGGTAGTTATAAAATGGTGAGACGGTCTTTGGTCTTTTCTAGGTTTCCGAAAGAATAACATCTCATTGTCGACTAATAAACAAGATACGATCATATGGAGTATCGTCACACGTACGCAACTGACAGAAGCTGAACGGCGAACGAGCAATAGAAACGAAAGCGACGTTGTGAGTGCAGCAAGGAAGCGAAATAGGGCTTTTAATGTTCTCAATATACACAAACGATTTATCTTACAGGCTAAGCAGCACTATCATAATGTTCGTTGATTCTCCTGTTGCCTATTGGAAAGTGTCGTTGTTAGGAGAAAGTATGGAAACGCAGAAAGACTTGGAAGAAATTCCCACTTGTTATAATGGGTGGCACCTGTCTCTAAATGTGGATAAATGCAAGGTAACGCTTATAACGAAGAGACAGAACCGAGGCATCTATTGCTATAAAATTAGTGGCGTACGTGTGCAACACATCACATTGTTTACATATTTAGGAGTAATACTAAGAAGCAATATTAAATGGAACGAAAATGTAAAATCAGTAGCACGAGCGACGAATCGATGACAGATTTGTTGGAAGTGTTCCAGCAAAGTGCAGCGTATCTAAAATAGCATACAAGGAAGTAGTGCGACTAAATGTAGAACACTACTTCAGCACCGGCCGGGTTGGCCGAGCGGTTCTAGGCGCTACAGTCTGGAACCGCGCGACCGCTACTGTCGCAGGTTCGAATCCTGCCTCGGGCATGGGTGTGTATGATGTCCTTAGGTTAATTAGGTTTAAGTAGTTCTAAGTTCTAGGGGACTGATGACCTCAGAAGTTAAGTCCCACAGTGATCAGAGCCATATGAACTACTTCAGCATTTGCATGAGAGCATGCATGCAACGAATTCAGAGGCGTGCGTTTAGGAACGTCACAGGGCAGCATAGCTCCAACGAGTGTGTAAGAAAGGTGTGCTCACGGAACTTAAATGGGAATTCTCGGAAGGAAAGCAACGTTGATCTGGCGAAACATTGTTAGTTATATTTTTATAGAATCTGTATTCGAGGAAGACCATGTGACAGTTTTACTTGTACCGTCGTATATCACGAGTAGAGATCAAGAGAATGGACCATGGGAGATTAGGGCGCTTACAGAGGCATCTATGTAGGGACTGCAGAAATTAAGTTACATATGCCGTCCCACGCTAAGACAATTGCGCAACAAGAGTAGCGCATTGTGAGACGAAAGGACCTGTTCCGGGTTTCCTGCAGACAGAGTTTTGCTGCAGTAGGATAATAGGTGCATCACAGTGTCTCATTGAAACGCACTACAAAGTTGAAGTACGAGGGACTGTACGATTCTTATGGTTCAAATGGCTCTGAGTACTATGGGACTCAACTGCTGTGGTTATCAGTCCCCTAGAACTTAGAACTACTTAAACCTAACTAACCTAAGGACATCACACACATCCATGCCCGAGGCAGGATTCGAACCTGCGACCGCACGGTTCCGGACTGCGCGCCTAGAACCACGAGACCACCGCGGCCGGCACGATTCTTATGGTGAAAACTTCTAAACGGCACACAGATGTACAGTGATTGCTAGCTGTGTACGGACCAAATACAATGTCGCGTCCAGTGGCAGTGAAATGGCGCAAACAATTCGGCCAGGGCCGCAGAGACGTGGGTGATGTCAATAGGGAAGATCAGATCTTGCACAAGCAAATTCCATCTTTTCCGAAAGCTGAAAGAACATCTTGGGGAGGGGGGAGGGGGGATTTTCAAACGAAGAGGACATTCACACCGCAGTTGTCGAATGGATACGTGACCAACGACCGCATTTCTTTCGCCAAGGACTTATACGATTGCTACAACTTCCCGACATTTGTTTACAACAGAGGTTTTGTGACTATGTTTAATACTAGGGTCATCTACATGTGTTACGTAGACAGTCATTTTTTTCTTGCTCAGTACCCAAGTTGGGTAGGACAGAAAACTACAGGTATTTGTATACAGTTTTCGCGCATATATGTTTCCAAAAAGAGCCTCAGAAAACCATTAACCATCATTATCCACCAATACAATACGTCACCGCTCTTCGAACAACAGCCAGCGACGACCTTCGCACACAGACTCAAACTGCTAGCAGCTTAAACGCTGAGTGCCAGAGAGGTATGCCTCTTCTTCCACTGGTCCGCAGCTCGTGGTCGTGCGGTAGCGTTCTCGCTTCCCACGCCCGGGTTCGATTCCCGGCGGGGTCAGGGATTTTCTCTGCCTCGTGATGACTGGGTGTTGTGTGATGTCCTTAGGTTAGTTACGTTTAAGTAGTTCTAAGTTCTAGGGGACTGATGACCATAGATGTTAAGTCCCATAGTGCTCAGAGCCATTTGAACCACTTTTTTCTTCTTCCACTGGCTTGGAGGTCCATGCTTACTAGCCGTGACGTGAAAGATGATGATGATGATGGTGGTGGTGGTGGTGGTTGTTTGGTTTGTGGGGCGCTCAATTGCGCGGTTATCAGCATCCGTACAAATTCCCAATCTTACTCAGTCCAATCTCGCCACTTTCATGAATGGTGATGAAGACAACACAAACACCCAGTACCTGGGCGGAGAAAATCCCAACCCGGTCGGGAATCGAACCCGGGACTCCGTGATCCAGAGGCAGCAACGCTAGCCACCAGACCATGAGCTGCGGACGACGTGAAAGAATTAATAAACGAACGTATACTGGGTGAACATGAGTAAAACCGACAAACTGCACGGACGGATTTCTGAGGAAAAAAGGTCATAATATGGACATGTGTCCGGAAATGCATCGTTGCCACGGTAGATGGCGCTGATGAATGAAAGTTCCTACAAAAACGTGCCGTCTCTTTAGCCCACAAATGACGATTATGCAGACAGATGCCAGTTCTGGTGAAGGTTGCTTCGTTAGTAAAGGGGACTGGTGACAAAATCCCATAACTGTGATGGTCTGCTGCAAAAACCATCCACAACATTCTTCCCTTAGAGGTAAATCTGCTGTTGATAATCCTTGCAATCTTTGTAGGTGATAGGGATAGCAGCGGTTGTCATGCAAGACACATGTAATCGTACACTACTGGCCATTAAAATTGCTACACCACGAAGACGACGTGCTACAGACGCGAAATTTAATCGACAGGAAGAAAATGCTGTGATATGCAAATGATTAGCTTTTCAGAGCATTCAGACAAGGTTGGCGCCGGTGGCGACACCTACAACGTGCTGACATGAGGAAAGTTTCCAACCGATTTCTCATACACAAACAGCAGTTGACCGGCGATGCATGGTGAAACGTTGTCGTGATGCCTCGTATAAGGAGCAGAAATGCGTACCATCACGTTTACGACTTTGATAAAGGTCGGATTGTAGCCTATCGCGATTGCGGTTTATCGTATCGCCACATTGCTGCTCGCGTTGGGCGAGATCCAATGACCGTTAGCAGAATATGGAATCGGTGGGTTCAGGAGGGTAATACGGAACGCCTTGCTGGATCCCAACGGCCTCGTATCACTAGCAGTTGAGATGACAGGCATCTTATCCGGATGGCTGTAACGGATCGTGCAGCCACGTCTCGATCGCTGAGTCAACAGATGGGGACATTTGCAAGACAACAACCATCTGCATGAACAGTTCGACGACGTCTGTAGCAGCATGGACTATCAGCTCGGAGACCATGGCTGCGGTTACCCTTGACGCTGCATCACAGACAGGAGCGCCTGCGATGGTGTACTCAACGACGAACCTGGGTGCACGAATGGCAAAACGTCATTTTTTCGGATGAATCCAGATTCTGTTTACAACATCATTACGGTCGCATCCGTGTTTGGCGACATCGCGGTGAACGCACATTGGAAGCGTGTATTCGTCATCGCCACACTGGCGTATCACCCGACGTGAGGGTATGGGTTGCCATTGGTTACACGTCTCTGTCACCTCTTGTTCGCATTGACGGCACTTTGAACAGTGGACGTTACATTTCAGATGTGTTACGACCCGTGGCTCTACCTGTCATTCGATCCCTGCGAAATCCTACATTTCAGCAGGATAATGCACGACCACATGTTGCAGGTCCTGTACGGGCCTTTCTGGATACAGAAAATGTTAGACTGCTGCCCTGGCCAGCACATTCTCCAGATCTCTCAATTGAAAACGTCTGGTCAAATGTGGCCGACCAACCGGCTCGTCACAATACGCCAGTCACTACTCTTGATGAAGTGAGGTACGTGTTGAAGCTGCATGGGCAGCTGTACCTCTACACGCCATCCAAGCTCTGTTTGACTCAATGCCCAGACGTATCAAGGCCGTTATTACGGCCAGAGGTGGTTGTTCTGGGTACTGATCTCAGGATCTATGCACCCAAATTGCGTGAACATGTAATCACATGTCAGTTCTAGTATAATATATTTGTCCAATGAATACCAGTTTATCATCTGCGTTGGCAGGTCATTTTTCTGGGGCTTATACTATGGTTCGCCTCAACATCCCGTAGAACCCGGCCTTCCAAATCTGGTGTACGCATAGTCCGCCGCCTCCCTGCATGTTCGTCTGTCTGAAAGGACCCATGATCACACCAACGCCGAAAAATGGCTTGAAATGTTGTGTGATGTGGCTGGTCTTGGTAAGCGTACTTGTTTTGGTATAGCCATGCTGCCGCTCGACAGTTTCCATCTGCTTGGTTGTACACGATCACCGTCTCGGCTTGTTCCCGACATTCTGCTGCTTACAGTACGCTGCGTCAATCACACAGCCTACAACACACAAGGAACACACGGCAGGTGGTCCGAGGAACTTCCATTCATCAGCGCTATCTACCGTGGCAACGTTGCATTTCCAGACACATGGGACACATGTTCACAGGACCTTTTTCGCTCCATATCCAGTCAGTCAGTTTGTCGGTCCATTGATCGTGACCGGGCCAAATATCTAACGAAATAAGCGTCAAACGAAAAATCTACAAAGAACGAAACTTGTCTAGCTTGAAGGGGCAAAACAGATAACTCTATGTTGGGCCCGCTAGATGGCGCTGCCATAGGTCAAACGGATATAATCGTTTTTTTTTTTAAAAAATAGGAACACTCGTTTTTATTACATATTCGTGTAGTACGTAAAGAAATATGAATGTTTTAGTTGGACCACTTTTTTCACTTTGTGATAGATGGCGCTGTAATAGTCACAAACATATGGCTCACAATTGTAGACGAACAGTTGGTAACAGATAAGTTTTTTAAATTAAAAAACAGAACGCAGGTACGTTTGAACATTTTATTTCGGTTGTTCCAATGTGATACATGTACCTTTGTGAACTTATCATTTCTGAGAACCCATGCTGTTACGACGTGATTACCTGTAAATACCACATCAATGCAATAAATGCTCAAAATGATGTCAGTCAACTTCACTGCATTTGGCAATACGTGTAACGATATTCCTCTCAACAGCCAGCAGTTCGCCTTCCGTGATGTTCGCACATGCATTGGCAATGCGCTGACGCATGTTGTCAGGCGTTGTCGGTGGATCACGATAGCAAATATCCTTCAACTTTCCCCACAGAAAGAAATCCGGGGACGTCAGATCCGGTGAACGCGCGGGCCATCGTATGGTGCTTCGACGACCAATCCACCAGCCATGAAATATGCTATTCAATACCGCTTCAACCGCACGCGAGCTATGTGCCGGATATCGATCATGTTGGAAGTACATTGCCATTCTGTCATGCAGTGAAACATCTTGTAGTAACATCGGTAGAACATTACGTAGGAAATCTGCATACATTGCACCATTTAGATTGCCATCGATAAAATGGGGGCCAAATATCCTTCTTCCCATAATGCGACACCATACATTAACCCACCAAGGTCGCTGTCACAGACATCGTGGATTTTCCGTTGCCCAATAGTGCATATTATGCCGGTTTACGTTACCGCTGTTGGTGAATGACGCTTCGTCGCTAAATAGAACGCGTACAAAAAATCTGTCATCGTCCCGTAATTTCTCTTGTGCCCAGTGGCAGGACTGTACACGACGTTCAAAGTCGTCGCCATGCAATTCCTGGTGCACAGAAATATGGTACGGGTGCGATCGATGTTCATATAGCATTCTCTACACCGACGTTTGAGATTCCCGATTCTCGCGCAAAAATGGTTCAAATGGCTCTGAGCACTATGGGACTTAACTTCTGAGGTCACCAGTCCCCTAGAACTTAGAACTACTTAAACCTAACTAACCTAAGGACATCACACACACCCATGCCCGAGACAGGATTCGAGCCTGCGACCGTAGCGATCGCGCGGTTCCAGACTGTTGCGCCTAGAACCGTTCGGCCACCCCGGCCGGCATTCTCGCGCAATTTGTCTGCTACTGATGTGCGGATTAGCCGCGACAGCAGCTGAAACATCTACTTGGGCATCATTTGTTGCAGGTCGTGGTTGACGTTTCACATGTGGCTGAACACGTCCTGTTTCCTTAAATAACGTAACTATCCGGCGAACGGTCCGGACACTTTAATGATGTCGTCCAGGATACCGAGCAGCATATATAGCAGACGCCCGTTGGGCATTTTGATCACAATAGCCATACATGAACACGATATCGACCTTCTCCGCAATTGGTAAACGGTCCATTTTAACACGGGTAACGTATCACGAAGCAAATACCGTCCGCACTGACGGAATGTTACGTGATACCACGTACGTATACGTTTGTGACTATTACAGCACCATCTATCACAAAGCGAATTAAGTGGGCCAACTAAAACATTCATATTTCTTTACATATTACACGAATATGTAATAAAAATGGGGGTTCCTATTTAAAAAAACGCAGTTGATATCCGTTTGACTTATGGCAGCGCCATCTAGGGGGCCAACCATAGCGCCATCCGGTTTTCCCCTTCAAGCTAGACGAGTTTCGTTCTTTGTAGTTTTTTCGTTTGATGCTTATTTCGTTAGATATTTGGCCCGGTCACTATCAATGGCCCACCCTGTATATAGTCTTCTCACAAAGATCTAAGGGGCTATCAGAAAGTTTACGTTCGAATACCGTACATTCCAGAATCGGTATGCCCGGCGGGCAAAATTGCCATCAGCACTGAAGCAATCGTGTCTCTGACGCACCAGGCTGGCGACATCCGTTTCGTTAAACGCAGTGTCCTGCCGCGTGAAGTCCGTAACTGCCTATTGCGCGTTCTCGTCCGACAGGAAAGGGCGACCCTTTCAGGGACGGAAGGGAAGATTAGGACTACAGGGTTGGTACTCGAGTGTCTACTACTTGAGGCGGTGGAACTTCTGGGTTACGACATTTGCAATATGGACACGTGCGTTATCATGAAGCACCACTCCACAACGGTGGTTTTCGATGTCTACCAGTGTTCGTCCTTCGGCAGCCAAGGAAAGAATAACAACAGCACGTTCGTCCTGTTTGGACGCAGTTGGTAATAACGTTGGCATAGTTCACATTTCCGCATTTACCGCACGCACGTCCGAAAGACACGGATGCCACACTAATACCTTGCCTATATGTCGATGTTTATTCACCCGCATCGGAGTCACGCTACGTTACATACACTCGTACGCTGCAGCACGCCATCAAACAGAAACTTCTTGATCGCCCCTTATATTTACGTCCATAAACTGACAGGCGACTTATCTGCAACAAACACAAAGTTAATATTAGAACTAAACGTCGCACGCTCTTATTTCGATTGTATCCTCTACAGGGCTATTACAAATAATGAAGCGATTTCATAAATTCACTGTAGCTCCATTCATTGACATATGGTCACGACACACTACAGATACGTAGAAAAACTCATAAAATTTTGTTTGGCTGAAGCCGCACTTCAGGTTTCTGCCGCCAGACCGCTCGAGAGCGCAGTGAGACAAAATGGCGACAGGAGCCTAGAAAGCGTATGTTGTGCTTGAAATGCACTCACATCAGTCAGTCAACAAAGATCCACCAACTGCTAACTCCATTCAGCGATGGTATGCGCAGTTTAAAGCTTCTGGATGCCTCTGTAAGGGGAAATCAACGGGTCGGCCTGCAGTGAGCGAAGAAACGGTTGAACGCGTGCGGGCAAGTTTCACGCGTAGCCGCGGAAGTCGACGAATAAAGCAAGCAGGGAGCTAAACGTACCACAGCCGACGGTTTGGAAAATCTTACGGAAAAGGCTAAAGCAGAAGCATTTCTTAAACAGGAGATTGGAAAACCGATGGATCGGTCATGGTGGAGATCATGATCAACAATTCATGTCATGGCCTCCACGCTCTCCCGACTTAACCCCATGCGATTTCTTTCTGTGGGGTTATGTGAAAGATTCAGTGTTTAAACCTCCTCTACCAAGAAACGTGCCAGAACTGCGAGCTCGCATCAGCGATGCTTTCGAACTCATTGATGGGGACATGCTGCGCCGAGTGTGGGAGGAACTTGATTATCGGCTTGATGTCTGCCGAATCACTAAAGGGGCACATATCGAACATTTGTGAATGCCTAAAAAAACTTTGAGTTTTTGTATGTGTGTGCAAAGCATTGTGAAAATATCTCAAATAATAAAGTTATTGTAGAGCTGTGAAATCGCTTCAATCATTTGTAATAACCCTGTACTTAAGGCCCAAAACACGTAGGCTTTGAGATGTTACTTTGGAGCCAGATCATATTTCCGGTTGTCCGGTAGGGCTCAGAAGTGTGACTGACGTCACACACTAATCTCTCGCACCTTAAAACCTTTCTAAATAAAGCCTTCAGCAATTTAACGGGAGCTGGTAAATATATTCCCAGCACACACATTAGAGGAGAGTTGGGACAACCTACTATCCACTCCATCATACAAAATAAGTCAATCAAATTTTACTAAAAATTATACATATATCACAAATCTCCTACCACTTCCTTATCAAAAATTTAGGCAATGAACGATGAACCGCCCCGCCCCCTCCCCCCCCCCCCCGCCCCGAAGCTTCTCATGAAAAGCCCAAACTGAACTTAATAATACACACACATACATGCGCGCACACATTACCACAAACAGTTCCGCAAAACTAATATTCTAGACGACGACAGTACAATTTGAAGTCTTACAGGCAAAGCCCAGTGGAGCTTCAAAATTCAAATATCGCATCGCCTGGGTAGGGGAACCTGAAATCCCCCGGGCCGCATTTGCTGTGTGTCTGGAAGCAAAATTGTTCGATTTACATACGGTAGTTGCCGCAACAGTAATTTCCAACTACGCCTTCAAATTTGCATTGATTGCTGCTCAGTTGTGCCTAGGGTTTGTTTTACGGCAATGTTAGTTGTACGTTGACAGTCACACACTACAGTGTGGATAGTATCACTGAATGCAATTAAACAGAGGCACAACGACATCATGCTGATCTGTTTTCACAACGATGACAGCTACTTTTGCATATGTATTCTGAGGGTTGCTGCAATACTGTGTTTTGTGTTATACATTTTGGAGACTGCATATTACACGCTTTTTCACTGGTATGGAGGTATTTTCAAAGAAACAACTTCTTGTTATCTATCAAAAATGTTAGAATCGTCCCAACATAGTGTTTTACATGTCATTTGTCTTACATGTCCAATACTGTTTATGAAATATGTCTAAGAGTGTCCTCGCGTAAATCTCGCTAGAAAACTCGTGAATATCTCGACGTCTTCTAATCTAACTGAAAACTGTCGGAATAACCCTCTTAGTAAGGACCTGCTTAATTTTGTGAATTAGTGCGTTGAAATGGTACAGCATTAGCTGACGAGAAATTATCAAAAATGTCAGAAGAGACGGTATCGGAAGAAAACTGCAGAATGTCAGATTCCCCAATAGCATTATTTCGAGCACGTTTATTTGGGGCTGTTATATACTCGTATGTAGAAGAATATAGGACGTGGCCTCGGAAGTATGTTGTTGTCAGACGACAAATCCTAATGCTTGGAGTTTGACTCTTGGTTGGTTATTAGGAACTTCCTGTTCTGGTCGTTTACGTGACTTTCACCCCTAGCAATGGTTGTTTTTAGACGAAAAAATTAACGTTTATCATACTTCGGGTTTCAGTTTAATACGAGGACAATTTTCTTTTAATTCTGATCGGTCGCGAACTTAAAACCACAGAAAAATTCTTGTGAAGCTTTGGACAGATGTATTATGCAGAGTCTCTAGTACACCCATCGATCGCGTCATGTCGCATTTTTCAGTTCTCAGTTCGCAGTGAGCGCGTAAAGATGCCTACAATAATAGAGCCTCCCACCATGTGTGAAGTGCGTTTCTTCATGGAACGGGGTTCCGCCTGATTTCATGCAACCCACATAACGCGACTGTCATGCGTGACAGCAAAGTGCGGGAATGTTGTGGGAACTTTCAGGCAGGACGTTCAGGCGTCCATGATGCAGGTGGTCAGAGAAGGACGCGGTGTCAACCAATGGTCTCGTTCAGCAAGTGGATGAGACGATTCGAGAACAAGAGAAGAGGAATGTTATTATCAGGCATTGCCCTTCTTCATGACAAGGAAGGGCTCACACTACAGCTGCACTTAAGACGCTCCTGCAGCATTGCAGTGTTTGATCACCCACCATACAGCCCTCGGCTACCTATGATTTTTATCTCTCTGTTCACAAGAACTGTTGGCTACGAGGACAGCATTTTGGCACAGACAACGAGCTGCAGAAGGGCGTAGAGAATTGGCGGCCGTCTTCTATGACGAGGGTGTTGGAAAGTTGGTATCAGGGTACGAAAAGTGCTTAAGTTGGAGGGAGTAGTCAAATGTTGCAAATACAACATTTTTGATTTTCACTGTGGTTTCCAATTCGGATCGTGAAAAAAAGAAACAGATATCAAGTCGAAGGAAAATAGCTACACCTAAAATATAACCATGCCCAGTACAGCAATGTGACCTTCACGTTGATGACTGCTTTATTTGGTGCTAATACGGAAAGAGTAGTGAGAATATTACGGTATATTGATAATTTTTACTTATGGACGGTCTGACAGCAACTGAATAAAACACAATTTTAGTGCCATACGCGTTTCGCCTTTACTTTCTGCAAGGCATCATCAGTGGCAGGTTGCGTGGACAATTTCTTACATATTACGCTCCTGTTGCATTTTTGGTGTTGTTCTTCTTCTTATGAATGCCAATTTGTGGTTTTTCCCACATTCCACAGCGTTTCAAGCGTTCAGTTCATAGTGCTGTGGAATGCGGGAAAAAACAGCAAATTGGCATTCATAAGAAGAAGAATACCACCAAAAATGCAACACGAGCGTAATATGTAAGAAATTGTCCACGTAACCAGCCACTGATGATGCCTTGCAGAAAATAAAGGGGAAACGCGTATGGCACTAAAACTGTGTTTTATTCAGTTGCTGTCTGACGGTCCATAAGTAAAAATTATCAATATACCGTAATATTACACGCAACTGAGGAAGACAGGACTACAAAAGTTGAAGATGTCAGTAGTGAGAATACTGAAAGAGACGCTAGTGCGAGCACGGAGATCGCTACGTAATTCTCGTGGTTTGCAATGACTCTCGGGTCAGTTTTACAAAACAAAACTAAAGAAACTGACAGAATGGAGGGTTCATTTTTCGAGCCGGCAAAATGTTCGTGAAGAGATTTGAAGGTTCATTTATGTGCCGCCACTGATATATTGTACAAAACGAGTAGCGATACTATCATGTTCCTTAGAAAGTATCATCATTGCTTGGTTTGTGAATAGTAATTGAAAGTTAAGAATATCATTAATGACAGACAATTCTCGCGATACCCACCAAGCTGCAGAAAGTGTCTGGGCCTAATATTCCCAGTTCAATTATTTATATCATATAAAGTACTTCATATCGCTATATTCTGACGCAGCCTGAAGCCAAGACGCATTCCGTGCTATCACTATGAAACGGCACTAATGATCCGCCTCGCTTCGCACGGGTACCACTAAGCATCTACGGCCGGTCGACTTTTCTGGCGCAGCGGTAATAAATTATATTCGCAAACATTCCGCGTGAATTAATCTATCTATTAGTGAAAACCGTATCTAAATCCTGACAGTAGTTCCTGAGATCAGCCTTCGCACACAGAAAGACAGGCAGGCAGAATATCTACAGATACATAGATACGTATACATGTACTTTAACAACATATGTCTGTAGTTCATCAATTTAATATCTTTGTTGTGTTGTACATAGTCATAAAGTAACTTTTTTAATAAGACTGTTTAAAATGACCGATTAGTCGAAACCACTATGGCCCCGGAAATACTTTACACAAGTATTTAAATGTAATAATTGTTATTCACATCTTTAGGTTCTACGACGAAGAACACGATATACACAAAAACCATTAATGGTGAAGTGCTTAAGAGGATTCAAAACCACAGAAGAAAATGCTGTGGTTGTGCAGAAGTGATGGAAATTTTTATTAATGAACAGAGTGCAGTCAGCAGAGCGTCAGTGGAAATCACACTGTATCAGATTATGCCACACGGATGCGTTATGCGAGTCATTGTATAGCAGCTGTTTCTAAGTTGTGGAGTTTGATGTGGATCGCTAAATGTATGGCACTGCATCACCCTGTTATCGGCCGGCCAGCAACTTGCTGCCAGGGAGGAGAAGTGGCTCACAGCGATACTGTATCGAATTTCCCAAGAGGCTTCCCTCGGTGGAAGAAAGCTGGAAATAAGGTTTTAGATCTTACCAAATTCTTCGTATAATTTCCGTGCCTTATTTTCAGACGCTATGTATATTGCTTTGACCACGGAATACATCGCTTCTTAATTAGAAGAATGCAAGTAAACTCCCGATTCTTTAAAGAATCTAATAAGGGGAGGCCACGACGTTTGGAACGCGGATTTACTGCAAACTTCGTACACTCGTAGTACTCCATTAGGACAACAAAATGTGTAAGCAGTAGCGCGTACTTCTCTAGCGTTATTGAGAAAATCACAAGATAATTTCGATCGTGAAATATATATATATCAGAGCGTGGCCATTTTTACCAGGAAGCGCCGGCAGCCAAGTGGGGTAGCTCAGCGTGTTCGGTCAGAGGGTTAGCTGCCCTCTGTAATAAAAAAACTGAGTTAATGTACCCACCAGGAACTTCAACAAGCATCTTGGGACGTCCGGCCCGAACAAATAGAACGAACAATAAGGAACAAAATGAGATAAAAAAAGCCGGCACGGTAGCTCAGCGTGATCGGTCAGAGAGCTGGCAGGCCTCTGTAATAAACTGAGTGGAAGGATCAACAAACGAACCTGAACGGATGTCATGTGACGTCCGCAACGACCAAACACAACAACAAAAAAGTGGTTAGCGTTCAAGCCCCGTAATCGCTGGGTCGCTGGATCGAGTCCCGCTAGTCAGTTTTTTTTAAATTTCTAACACAGTCATTTTCTTTGCTATTTATATTACAGTTGTTGTAATGGGAAAAATACGTATAGTCGGATGAACTTTTGTTAAATTTACAATGTTATTTGGCAGTCTACAAATTTTTATCATCACAAATAATATAATATTCATAACTACCGACTAGTAAACGGCCAAACGCATAAAGTGATACTGAAAATTTATGCTTGTCCGTGATTTGAGAAATCCCTTATACCTGGAAGGAGCCCGAAACGACTTGTTACCCCCAAGTTTTGACCGGCACAGACGGCTTTCGAAAGATGTACAATTAATCGTCGCTTTCGACATTACGATTACAAGTTGCGGGATGGTATTTTTCGTAAAAACATGGAAAACAAAGTTAAACGGCACCAGCTGCATTGAATAAATGCTATGTTTCCGCACACGCAAGATGTTTTGAGGTTTTCTGTGGAAAAACAAACCTCGTTAACATTTTCAAGAACCTCTCTTTCAGCCGATAATTTGGAAACAAACCGTGCATAACGCAGCATTTCGTTAAATATTGGCGCTGATCATTGGTCATGCAGTATCGAGTGTATTTTAATAGCGTCTTCACGAGAAGCAATTTCTCGTACTCTTTCGATTAAATACGAACAATTTTGAAGAAACGGACAAGCACACATTTTCAGTACCACTTTCTGCGTTTGGTCGTTTACTAGTCGGTAATTTTGAATATTACATTATTTGTGATAAAAATTTGTAGACTGCCAAATAACATTGTAAATTTAATAAAAGTTCATCCGATTACACGTATTTTACCCATTACATCAATTGTAATATAAATAGTAAAGAAAATGTCTGTGTTATAAATTTAAAAAAACTGACTAGTGGGAGTCGATCCAGCGACCCAGTGATTACGGGACTTGAACGCTAACCACTCGGCTGGCGGCGCTTCCTGGTCAAAATGGCCACGCACTGGTATATACAGGGTGATTCAAAAAGAATACCACAACTTTAAAAATGTGTATTTAATGAAAGAAACGTAATATAACCTTCTGTTATACATCATTACAAAGAGTATTTAAAAAGGTTTTCTTTTCACTCAAAAACAAGTTCAGAGATGTTCAATATGGCCCCCTCCAGACACTCGAGCAATATCAACCCGATACTCCAACTCGTTCCACACTCTCTGTAGCATTTCAGGCGTAACAGTTTGGATAGCTGTTGTTATTTCTCGTTTCAAATCATCAATGGTGGCTGGGAGGGGTGGCCGAAACACCATATCCTTAACATACCCCCATAAGAAAAAATCGCAGGGGGTAAGATCAGGGCTTCATGGAGGCCAGTGATGAAGTGCTCTGTCACGGGCTGCCTGGCGGCCGATCCATCGCCTCGGGTAGTTTACGTTCAGGTTTATACCAACGTTTAATACACCACCTATCAGGAGGTTTAACACCATACTTCGTTCGAAATGCACGCTGAACAACTGTCGTCGATTCACTTCTGCCGTACTCAATAACACAAAAAGCTTTCTGTTGAGCGGTCGCCATCTTAGCATGAACTGACGCTGACGCCTAGTCAACAGCGCCTCAAGCGAACAAATGTACAACTAAATGAAACTTTATAGCTCCCTTAATTCGCCGACAGATAGTGCTTAGCTCTGTCTTTTGTCGTTGCAGAGTTTTAAATTCCTAAATTTGTGGTATTCTTTTTGTATCACCCCGTATATTTGACGACATTTGACGGTCGAAATTATCTTGTGATTTTCTCAGTAACGCTATAGAAGTACGCACTATTGCTTACACATTTTGTTGTCCTAATGTAGTACCACGAGTGTACGAAGTTTGCAGTAAATCCGCGTTCCAAACGTCGTGGCCTCCCCTTGTAAGTCTCATGGATAAAACGTCATATCCATCGAATTGTGTGTCGCAAAAAGATACAATTTTGCAGCCAAATTCAGTGGTATATGTGATAGTAAGCAATAAACTGTTTTCCTTTCATTATTTTGTGGGTAGAGTCAGAGAAAAAAATTTCAAAAACGTTTGACATTATGAGTAAAGTTTGTTGGAAGTCGCTAAGTGTTCTCATTTTCAAATACTGGGTGAATTCAGCCTGGCTGATTTGTGCGCCGTGGGTTACGCTGCCTGAAGACATATACAGAAATTATACCTTTAAAACCTGACTTACTGTGCTAAAACTTTAAGGTAAGACTATACTTCTTAATGAATAGATTGTGATATCATTTTTAATTTTTAAATTCATTCAATAATTATATGAAATATTGAAAATCAAATTTTTGTTGCCCCTGGAAGCCGTCAGACAGCCAGCCTGCAACTGGGATCGTGCACTTGGCACCGTTTTAGCCGTTCGGTGTGAGAGGAAAATTTACGAATTGTGCGCGGGGAAGACGATTGTCGGTAAACACCTGAATGAGTTCGTGGTTCTCCTTTTTACCGCCGTGCTTATTTCGCGAGAGCCAAAGAGCCATAGAAACTGGTACACCTGCCTAATGACGTGTAGCGCCCGCGATCACGCAGAAGTGCCGTAACACGTCGTGACATGGACTCGACTAATGTCAGAAGTAGAGCTGGAGGGAAGAGACACCATGAATCCTGCAAGGCTGTCCATAAATCCGTAAGAATATGAAGGGGTAGATATCTCTTTTGAACAGCATGTTGTAAGGCATCCCAGATATGCTCAATAATGTTCATGTCTGGGTAGTTTGGTGGCCAGCGGAAGTGTTTAAACTCAGAAGAATGTTCCTGGAGCCAATCTGTAGCAATTCTGGACGTGTGGCGTATCGCATTGTCCTGTTGGAATTGCCCAAGTCCGTCGGAATGCACAATGGACATGGATGGATGCAGGTGATCAGACACGATGCTTACGTATGTGTCACATGTCAGAGTCGTATCTAGACTTATCATATCACTCCAACTGCACACGCCCCACACCATTACAGAGCCTCCACCAGCTTGAACAGACCCCTGCTGACATGCAAAGTTCATGGATTCCTGAGGTTGTCTCCACACCCGCACACGTCCATCCGCTCGATACAATTTGAAACAAGACTCTCCGACCAGGCAGCATGTTTCTAGTCATAAACAGTCCTATGTTGGTGCTGACGGGCCCAGGCGTGGCATAAAGCTATGTGTCGTGCAGTCATGAAGTCTACACGAGGGGGTCTTCGGCTCCGCAAGCACATATCGATGATGTTTCGTCGAATGGTTCGCACGCTGACACTTGCTGATGGTCCAGAATTGAAATCTGCAGCACTTTGCCGAAGGGTTGCACTTCTGTGACGCTGAACGATTCTCTTGAGTCGTCGTTGGTCCCGTTCTTGCAGGATCATTTTCCGGCCGCAGCGCTGCCGGAGCTTTGACATTTTACCGGGCTCCTGATATTCACGGTACACTTGTGAAATGGTCGTACGGGATAATCCGCACTTCATCGCAACCTCGGAGATGCTGTGTTCCACCGCTCGTGCGCCGACTATAACACCACGTTGAAACTCACTTAAATCTTGATAACCTGCCATTGTAGCAGCAGTAACCGATCTAACAACTGCGGCAGACACTTGTCTTATATACACGTTGCCGCCCGAACGCCATATTCTGCCTGTTTACATATCTCTGTATTTAATACGTATGCCTATACCAGTTTCTTTGGTGCTTCAGAGTATATAGGAACAAGTAATATGGTAGGTGACCCATTTTGGAACACATTTAAACAGTAAGACTCCCCGTGATGCTCAAATAGGCAGAATATGGCGTTGCGGACGGCAACCCGTATATAAGACAAGTGTCTGGCTCAGTTGTTAGATCGGTTACTGCTGCTACAATGGCAGGTTATCAAGATTTAAGTGAGGTGCAACGACATACTGATATGTGGGCTCAAACTGCTAGGTTCTTTGTAAATTTGATTCGATTTTGTAATCGTCGAAACAACATTCACATACCCTCTCAACTCTTGTGACGTTTCATTTCGTTTCTTCCTCCCTTATACATGCTTCACATTTTTGTCATGCTGTATATTTGTAGATTCAGCGATGTTTGAGAAAAATGATTTTAATCCGTTACCCATTTCCGGGCACAGATCGGTCGTGGTAATGAATGAGTGCTTGGGCATGTCATGTTCAGTACGAGAATTCACTTACGGATGCATGCTGCGTGTTCTGTCGGAATTTTTTAGCCATTCCGAGAATACGCAAAATAGTCACCCAGAGGACGAAGCTGCTGCTGCTATCACAAAACTATCGGATAGAATGAGTTCGCTTCTATATAGATTCGTTTTCAGACTACGGGAAGAGTCCGCAGAAGGCCGTCCGCAAGCAAACACAGCCAGAAGCGATCTTTATCTCTTGACAGCAGACGTCTGAACCATTGTTAGAATGTAAATGTACTGGAATGAGCTGCGCGCATCACAACAGACGGACGGGTTCAGCACAAACTGACAGCATTCGCCAACTTGAATGCCGCCTCTACGCGCATAGGTCTACGTGCGATCAATTAACAGCTCTATATCGTGCCGCAGGAAGACAATGGGCGGAGGCACATCGTGGATGGAAGCGCACGAATGGAGCCGCGTTTTGTTCTCAGCCAAGTCGGGGCTTTGTGTCAAGGTTGACGATCGATGTATTCTCTTCGGGAGGAAGGGAAGAGAAAGTAGGAACGTACATTTGCGAGCGAACCATCTTAAGGTCGTCGTTATGTGGGTGGGAGTAGGAGGCCGGGAAGCGGTATGGCATTTCTTGAATAACATATTACATTAAGACGTGAAAAATGGGCAGGACTACTGGTATACATACAGACGTCATGGCAAAATTGCAGCTTCATGTCGTACAGATTAAAACCAATCTGCACATATTTGACAAATTGTCCAGTAATAATGTAATGCAGGCTTTCTCGGCGAATTTCTTTGATGAAATGTTTTCGGGTTATCAGCTGAGTTGTGGCAGTGTTTTGTCGCAACGTTTCGATGAGTTGCCATGGGCGAAGGATGGTGGAGGAGGGGCAGGGGGTGGGGGGGGTGGGGGTGGGGGGCGGGTACGCGTGGCCGCGCGGGATTAGCCGAGCGGTCTAGGGCGCTGCAGTCATGGACTATGAGGCTGGTCCCGGCCTTAGCAGTTATGTCCCTTAAGAGTTCACACACATTTGAACATTTTTTGGTACGCGTCGAGTCGAGGTGTTGCCTATTTCGCCCGCTGCCTCCACCGTTTTCACATCAGGGCGTTCCGGACGCATTTTTGCTAACGCCACATCTCATGCGGAGCTCAATTGGAAGCCGCTGTCCCGGGTGATAAGACCGTCATGTACTCTTATTTCCAGTGCCTTTTTGACGAAACCCGACATTACGCCTGAAAATTATGAGTAGGAAACTTGTCGAAACGTTGCGACAACGCCGCGCGGGATTAGCCAAGCGGTCTAGGCGCTGCAGCCATGGACTGTGCGGCTGATCCCGGCGGAGGTTCGAGTCCTCCCTCGGGCATGGGTGTGTGTGTTTGTCCTTAGGGTAATTTAGGTTAAGTAGTGCGTAAGCTTAGGGACTGATGACCTTAGCAGTTAAGTCCCATAAGCTTTCACACACATCTCATCCGTTGCGACAACACGACGGCGCGACTCGGCTAGTAACCCGAGGAGATTTCATCAATGATTGGTCCGAGCAATTGGATTTGTCGCCTGACACCAACGTACTCCCGATGGCACGTAATATATTTATGTACCCTACCAAATTCTGATGCAAAATTTACGCGTACACAGTAACGTCAATTACTCTGGAGAATCTGACATTCTGCAACTTTCTTCTGGAACCGTCTCTTCAGAGGTTTTTGAGACATTTTCGTCAGCTAATACTGTATAGTTTCAACAAACTAATTCACAAAACTAAGCAGGTCATTGACAGGGTTATTTCGACAGCTTTCGCGTTAATTTAGAACTCGTCGAGTCGGTTACGAAATTTCGAGACACATTTACGCGAATATGTTGGATAAGCAAGATAGCAAAATGGTTCAAATGGCTCTGAGCACTATGGGACTTAACTTCTGAGGTCATCAGTTCCCTAGAACTAAGAACTACTTAAACCTTACTAACCTAAGGACATCAGACACATCCATGCCCGAGGCAGGATTCGTGCCTGCGACCGTAGCGGTCACGCGGTTCCAGACTGTAGCAAGATAGCAGTTTAATAGCTACTGATGTACACGGACATAGGTAAATTAGTGCACAAATTTTATGGGGCTATTCATTTTCCCCAGTCGTTTCACCACCACCACCCCCGCATCCACCCTCGCTTCATCTCCGCCTGCTTGCATTTAGACGAAGCTCGCGTAACGTGCGCGCTAACTTCGGCAAACGAGTTTTCCATGAAATCACAATTTGACACGACGGTAATAACGTTGCCATAAGACTGTTCTAAATAATGATCAGAGGATCGAAACGAGTTGTTGATGAAGATTTATCAGCTGCTTTTGTCGGTTCTTTCGAAGCGCTCACGAGCTGCGTGTATCACCTGTGGGAAAAAAAGTGCAATCCCTATGGACGAGGAATATGCGTTGGTTGTGTAGTGCATACTCATATCATATGCAGCAATACTGCCGCGAACTGTATTGCGTACAATGTGGTGTACCGGTTAGCGTCTGTCTGACGTGCTGTGGCTGGCTGTTTCAAACCGAACAACCAAAAATTGGTTGTTATTTAGTATTTATCATTTCTGGAATATTCTGCCTGTACGTTGGTGTTTGAAGTATAACAGTGCTTGAAAGCACGTTTTACTACGATGGCGACTCTTCTACTTTCGGATTTGGACTTTATTGTGGCTATGACGTGACAATACTTATTCCAGGATGCTATAAAACGCAGCTTACGTGTGAGCAGTAGCCTCGTCACTGGCATATTTCTTCTTCTTTTGGTATGTCTGTCTCACGACAGTTATAGATTGGAATGTCTCCACTTCCTTCTCTCCTGTGATTCTTTCTTCATGTGCTGGTATTTTTGTCCTTTATGTCACTCAGCCTTCTACTTCCTTTTTTCTCTTCCTTGTAAGCTTTCCTTCAATGACCTTTCGTTGCAGGTAATTTCTTCGCAATACAGGGTGTAACGGGTATGAGTACAAATATTTCTATTACTGACTGTGGACGGTATACTGAACAACATTAAATCAGTATTTACGCAATTTTCAGACTGATAGTTATAGCCATTACAAGTCTTGTGATTTTAGGTTGGTTAGTACCTCTAAGTATACGTGGCTTATTTTCCCCTACGCAGCAGGTCAGGCGTTGAAGTGTGGACGCGTGAAGGGAAAACGGTTAGTCTACACTGACACGCGTAGTCCACTTAGAGGTGAAGTATGACCCTGCAGAAAACACCGGGTCGTTAAGTTTGTGACGTGTTTGTAGAAGACTGTTCAACGCAGACAAAAAACAACGAACACAATGATGTGTGTACATATTAAGGAACGACATTTAAAATATGTGCACTAATACCCGTTACACCCTGTGTATGTCACATTCAAACGTTTTCCTCACTCTCCTAATTTCCACTAGGTTCTCTTCCTCTCCTTTTCTGAGAAGTACTTCCTCATTTATAATTCTGCCAGTTCATTTAACTTTTAGTATTTTTTTTTCACAACTAAATTTCAGAATTATACAAGTATTTTTCCTCTTTCTTTTTGATTGTCCATAATTCGCTGCCATATAAAAATTCACTCCAGAGAAAACTTTTGGTGAATCTCTTAATTATATCTGAATTCTTTTTGCTGTTATTAAGTCATTCACGTTTTCGAAAGTGATTCCCTATGGGCACAGTATATAGTAAATCTGACAGTTCTACACCTACATGATTACTCTGCAATTCACATTTAAGTGCTTGGCAGAGGGTTCATCGACCCACAATCATACTATCTCTCTACCATTCCTCTCCCGAACAGCGCGCGGGAAAAACGAACACCTAAACCTTTCTGTTCGAGCTCTGATTTCTCTTATTTTATTTTGATGATCATTCCTACCTATGTAGGTTGGGCTCAACAAAATATCTTCGCATTCGGAAGAGAAAGTTGGTGACTGAAATTTCGTAAACAGATGTCGCCGCGACGAATAAAGTCTTTGCTTTAATGACTTCCATCCCAACTCGCGTATCATATCTGCCACACTCTCTCCCCTATTACGTGATAATACAAAACGAGCTGCCCTTTTTTTGCACCCTTTCGATGTCCTCCGTCAATCCCACCTGGTAAGGATCCCACACCGTGCAGCAATATTCTAACAGAGGACGAACGAGTGTAGTGTAAGCTGTCTCTTTAGTGGACTTGTTGCATCTTCTAAGTGTCCTGCCAAAGAAACGCAACATTTGGCTGGCCTTCCCCACAATATTACCTATGTGGTCTTTCTAACTGAAGTTGTTCGTAGTTTTAACACCCAGGTACTTAATTGAATTGACAGCCTTGAGAATTGTACTATTTATCGAGTAATCGAATTCCAACGGATTTCTTTTGGAACTCATGTGGATCACCTCACGCTTTTCGTTATTTAGCGTCAACTGCCACCTGCCACATCACACAGCAATCTTTTCTAAATCACTTTGCAACTGATACTGGTCTTCGGATGACCTTACTAGACGGTAAATTACAGCATCATCTGCGAACAACCTAAGAGAACTGCTCAGATTGTCACCCAGGTCATTTATATAGATCAGGAACAGCAGAGGTCCCAGGACGCTTCCCTGGGGAACACCTGATATCACTTCAGTTTTACTCGATGAGAGCTCTTGCTGTTTACTACAAGAGATTAACTGCTGACTTCGGTTTAAAGTATTATTCACAATTTCGAGCGTAGTGGAAGTCATTCAACGCATCGGTTGCCCCACTGCGCCAAACACGTTTTCTCACTATACCCAACGGGCAAAAAAAAAAAAATTGTTACAAAATGGAAAAACACGGAACAGAGGTTATACAATTCGTAAACACGTAGCGAAAAAGACATTTCTTAGAGATCCACGCTGCAGATACTACTGGCACGGGCACTGCGGAAAGAACGAATAAAAATAAATAAAAATGACGAGTTTTAATTTCAGCAAGAGAAGAAGTATAGATTTGAGGAGAAATTTGCCAGCGAAGCTTGCTCGCCTGCGTTCGAAACCGGCGTCCTCCCTCGTCCTTTGAAGCCGACACGCGCACCCCACCGCCTGCAAAGCACCTCTCGCTCCCACCTCGTCACGACCGTTTGCCGGCTGCTCTGCGTTCAGCATTTCATTCAGGTCAGCCTAGGCTCATTGTTAGGCAAGCGCACCTTGGCCTTTTTACAGAGTGTGAGAACCTTGCAGGCTGCACAGGAGAAACCCCTGAAAGGTTCCTTCCGACTGGCGAGACAAGTTTTCCCTCGTGGTACGGAGGCGCCTGGCGCATGGCTGTTATATAGAATGACAGGCTATCTTGTTTCCATTACAGACCGAGAGATGGGTCATTGTGTTCTATGGCTGCGGCGGAACACATTTATATATTGTGTCTGCTACCCGAACGATAACGACTGTTAGTATAAATGGTGGTAGGTACAATCAACAGAATAGAATGATGCACCTCTCCTCCACTCGTAAATAAATAAAATTGCCCCAATGAAATAATTTGACACCATGCAGCCGCAGTAACACCATTTAATCTTTTAAGCACTAGTAACCATTTCTATTAATTGTCGTCAAAATTATTCTCAGCACATATGAAGTAGATATTAGATCCTTCATCATGGAAAGCGAAAACGGTCTGCAGGTAAGTAGTTTATATCTGAACCTCCTCCGTTTTGCTGGTGGAATTATATTTCTTGCCTTTAGTGGAGAAACCTTGACAACGAATGGAAGAATTTAAGAGAACGATTTTGAACATAGACTTTGAAATCAATTAAAGTAAGACAAGTTTGTTTGCATAGCCATCCTACGCGACAGGCACAGAAATATTTTTATTGTAAATAAAACCGCCTTTTATTGCTGCAACTGTAATTTATTTCTCCCAGATGTGTTTTTTTTTTAGACATCTTCATGGGATTTAGAAGGATACAGTTTTGTTTTGCTGTGTGTTTTTTAGGTCATCAAACAGTTCACGTCTCGTTTTTTTAAGTAAATAAGTAATTACTTACAGTTTGTTGGCATCTGCGTTTTCTCTCATCAATTACGGAGGTCGCACTACCATTTCATGTTTCGGAAACTAAGTGGTAGTGCGACCTCCAGACCAGATAAGAGGAAACGCGGATACCAACAAACTATAAGTAATTTCAAGTTTACATAAAAAACGCGACGTGACCTGTTTGATAATCTAAAAATAATACATATCAAAACAAAACTGTATTGGTCTACATCCCACTGAAAATGCCTTTGAGAAAGTATGAAAAAAAAGCCGCAAAACGCGTCTGGGAAAAATAAATTACAGTTGCAGCAAGGAAAGGCGGTATCATTTACAAAACAAATATTAAAGTAAGACGTAATTAATATGTAACTAACGTATCGAAAACAAACTTGTAGCCGGCCGGTGTGGCCGTGCGGTTCTAGGCGCTTCAGTCTGGAACCGCGTGACCACTACGGTCACAGTTTCGAATCCTGCCTCGGGCATGGATGTGTGTGATGTCCTTAGGTTAGTTAGGTTTAAGCAGTTCTAAGTTCTAGGGAACTGATGACCTCAGAAGTTAAGTCCCATAGTGCTCAGAACCATTTGAACAGACTTGTATAGATCAAGAATGGAGTCATGTAACTAGTGCACGAGTTATTTAGATTAATAACATTTTAAGAAAACAACGGCATGAACTGGAAAATAAATAAACAGATGCCTAAAAATGTGTTGTTGAGCTTTTTGGGAAACAAAATTGCGTAACAAATAAATTCCAGTGTGTCCGGAAACTAAATTTTATGATCAGTGTGTACTACCAATTTTTAGTTATGGCAGCGGGGTATGAACTTTTAATGCGAAAGCATTAAAAAACCGAAGATGCCCCAGAAAACAGTAGAGAGATCGATGTTGGGTTACTACGAGAGACACGAAAACAAATTTGTTGGGGGACATACTGTAGTGGAAATCTTAATTATGACTGTAACGAAAATAAAATGGAAATGGGCGGAACGTATAGCCAGGTGAGTGGAGAGTAGATGCACCAAGGAAGTATTTTGCTACATTCCCGACTGAGATGGCTACCTAACAGAAGTTGAGAACAGACGCCATTAGAGAACCTGCAGAAGCCAAGTGGATTCGTATGGCTGAAAACTAATGCATGAACCGGTCTAGAACAGACCTTTATCCAGTAGTAAGTAGTGAATATCAAATGACTGCTGATGAATTATTTCAATATGTATGAATAATTTTCTAAATGTGGTAAAAGAGTGATTAGTAGATTATTTTGTCTTCTACTTAAAAGACCGCCATTTTGTTACTAATCAGATTCTGGAACTTCTGAATATCTTACTGCCTGGGAATAAAATACTGCTCTACAGCAAGACTTTTGGTTTTATCACTGTTCAAATTCTGCACGACAACTAAGGTAACTATGGAAGTACAGTAGACTGATTGATTTGCTATAGACTCGCTTCATGCTATGGAATAGCCGGCCGAAGTGGCCGTGCGGTTAAAGGCGCTGCAGTCTGGAACCGCAAGACCGCTACGGTTGCAGGTTCGAATCCTGCCTCGTTCATGGATGTTTGTGATGTCCTTAGGTTAGTTAGGTTTAACTAGTTCTAAGTTCTAGGGGACTAATGACCTCAGCAGTTGAGTCCCATAGTGCTCAGAGCCATTTGAACCATTTGAACCATGCTATGGAATAAAACAGCTTGTTTGGTCAAGTGGAGCACGTGTTGGCCTCACCGCGGACTTTTAGACTGAGCCACACACAACTGATTTCAGCGAAGTGTACGAGCCTGAAGATGGCGTTGACGCAACGCCGAAACTAGTAGCGAAGTAAATATAAAATCTTAAGTACAGCAGGAGGAATTTAATTTTTAATAAAAAAAATTAAACCAGCTGTGTCCCACGTTCATCCAGTTTAAATATGGGTGTACGAACAATGAAGTAGTGCTGGAGTAAACTGACACCATGAATTCTGCAAGGCGATCCATAAACCCGTAATAATATGAGGGGGTAGAGATCTCTTCTGAACAGCATGTTGTGAGGCATCTTAGATATCCTTAATAATGTTCATGTCAGGGGAGTTTGGTGGCCAACGGACGTGTTTAAACTCAGAAGAGTGTTCCTAGAGCAACTCTGTAGCAATTCTGGACATGTGGGGTGTCGCATTGTCCTGCTGGAATTGCCCAAGTCCGTCGGGATGCAAATGGTTCAAATGGCTCTGAGCACTATGGGACTTAACATCTGAGGTCATCAGTCCCCTAGAACTTAGAGCTACTTAAACCTAACTAACCAAAGGACATCACACATATCCATGCCCGAAGCAAGATTCGAACCTGCGACCGTAGCAGTAGCGCGGTTCCGGACTGAAGCACCTAGAACCGCTCGGCCACCGCGGCCGGCCGTCGGAATGCACAATGGACATGTATGGATGCAGGTGATCAGACAGGACGCTTACATACGTGTCACCTGCCAGATTCGTATCTAGAAGTATCAAGTGTCACATACCACTCCACTTGCATACGCCCCATAGAATTACAGAGCCTCCACTAGCTGACATGCAGGGTACATGAATTCACGAGGTTGTCTGCATACCCCTACACGCCCATCAGATCGATACAATTTGAAACGACACTCGTACCACCAGGCAACATGTTTCCAGTCATCACCACTCCAATGGCGGTGTTGACAGGCCCAGGCGAGGCGTAAAGCTTTGTGTCGTGCAGTCATCAAGGGTAAGCGAGTCGCTGTTCTGCTCCGAAAGCCCATATAGATGATGTTTCGTTGAATAGTTTACACGCTGACACTTGTTGATGGTCCAGCACTGAAAATTGCAGCGATTTGCCGCAGGGTTGCACTTCTGTCACGTTGAACGATTATCTTCAGTCGACATTGGTCCTGTTCCTACAGTGGCCGTGCGGTTAAAGGCGCTGCAGTCTGGAACCGCAAGACCGCTACGGTCGCAGGTTCGAATCCTGCCTCGGGCATGGATGTTTGTGTTGTCCTTAGGTTAGTTAGGTTTAACTAGTTCTAAGTTCTAGGGGACTAATGACCTCAGCAGTTCAGTCCCATAGTGCTCAGAGCCATTTGAACCATTTGAACCATCCTGTTCCTACAAGATCATTTTCCGGCCGCAGCGATGTCGGAGGTTCGATGTTTTACCGGACTCCTGACATTCACGGTAAACTTGTGAAATGGTCGTCCGGGAAAAGTCCCACTACATCGCTACATCATACACTACCGGCCATTAAAATTGCTACACCGCGAAGATGACGTGCTACAGACGCGAAATTTAACCGACAGGAAGAAGATGCTGTGATATGCAAATGATAAGCTTTTCAGAGCATTCACACAAGGTTGGCGCCGGTGGCGGCACCTACAATGTGCTGACATCAGTAAAGTTTTCAACCGATTTCTCATACACAAATAGCAGTTGAGCGGCGTTGTCTGGTGAAACGTTGTGATGCTTCGTGTAAGGAGGAGAAATGCGTACCATCACGTCCGCAGCTCGTGGTCGTGCGGTAGCGCTCTCGCTTCCCACGCTCGGGTTCCCGGGTTCAATTCCCGGCGGGGTCAGGGATTTTCTCTGCCTCGTGATGACTGGGTGTTGTGTGATGTCCTTAGGTTAGTTAGGTTTCAGTAGTTGTAAGTTCTAGGGGACTTATGACCATAGATGTTAAGTCCCATAGTGCTCAGAGCCATTTGGACCAATTTTTCGTACCATCACGTTTCCGACTTGGATAAAGGTCGGATTGTAGCCTATCGTGATTGCGGTTTATCGTATCGCCACATTGCTGCTCGCGGTGGTCGAGATCCAATGACTGCTAGCAGAATATGGAATCAGTGGGTTCAGGAGGGTAATACGGAACGCCGTGCTGGATCCCAACGGCCTCTTATCACTGGCAGTAGAGATCACAGGCGTCTTATCCGCATGGTTGTAACGGATCGTGCAGCCACGTCTCGACCCCTGAGTCACCAGATGGGGACGTTTGCAAGACAACAACCATCTGCACGAACAGTTCGACAACGTTTGCAGCAGCATGGACTATCAACTCGGAGACCATGGCTGTGGTTACCCATGACGCTACAGACAGGAGCGCCTGCGATGGTGTACTCAACGACGAACATTGGTGCACGAATGGCGAAACGTCATTTTTTCGGATGAATCCAGGTTGTGTTTACAGCATCATTATCGTCGCATCCGTGTTTGGCGACATCGCGGTGAACGCACATTGGAAGCGTGTATTGGTCATCGCCATACTGGCGTACCACCAGGCGTGATGGTATAGGGGCCATTGGTTACACGTCTCGGTCACCTCTTGTTCGCATTGACGGCATTTTGTACAGGGGACGTTACATTTCAGATGTGTTACGACCCGTGGCTCTACCCTTCCTTCGATGCCTGCGAAACCCTACATTTCAGCAGGATAAATCACGATCGCATGTTGCAGGTCCTGTACGGGCCTTTCTGGATACAAAAAATGTTCGACTGCTGCCCTAGCCAGCACATTCACCACATCTCTCACCAATTGAAAACGTCTGGTCAATGATGGCCGAGCAACTGGCTCGTCACAATACGTCAGTCACTACTCTTGATGAACTGTGGTTTCGTGTTGAAGCTGCATGGGCAGCTGTACCTGTACAGGCCATCCAAGCTCTGTTTGCTGAATGCCCAGGCGTATCGAGGCCGTTATTACGGCTGGAGGTGGTTGTTCTGGGTCCTGATTTCTCGGGATCTATGTACCCAAATTGCGTGAAAATGTAATCACATGTCAGTTCTAGTATAATATATTTGTCGAATGAATACCCGTTTCTCATCTGCATTTGTTCTTGGTGTAGCAATTTTAATGGCCAGTAGAGTAGATGCTATGTCCCATCGATCGCGCACCGACTATAACACCACGTTCAGACTCACTTAAATCTCGATAATCTGCCACAGTAGCAGAAGTAACCGATCTAACAACTGCACCTGACACTTGTTGTCTCATGTAGGCGTTGCCGACCGCAGCGCCCTATTCTGCCTGTTTACGTATCTCCGTATTTGAATACGCATGCCTATACCAGTTTGTTTGGCGCTTGAGTTCAAATGGCTCTGAGCACTATGGGACTTAACGTCTGTGGTCATCAGTCCCCTAGAACTTAGAACTACTTAAACCTAACTAACCTAAGGACATCAAAAACATGCATACCCCAGGCAGGATTCGAACCTGCGACCGTAGCGGTCACGCGGTTCCAGACTGAAGCGCCTAGAACCGCTCGGCCAGACCGGCCGGCCGGCGCTTGAGTGTCTGTCGAGAAATGACCATGACGGGAGGAAAAATATCATAGGTTTTTCGACAGTCGTCGTTCCAAAACGCCATTCCTGAATAAAACAGGAAAACAGGCGGAATAGGAAATGACAGTTGTACGGGAAGTACACTCCGCCACGCGATGTGTCGTGAGAAGTATAGATGTAGCTTCAGTTATCAAGGGAAACTACTAAAAATGTAAATGTGACGGCTGACTGATATTTGTCCCTCGTTCCTCTCGAATAACAGTCCAGTTCCGTAACCACCGTGCCACCTCGCTCGGTTCATCAGTGTCAAGGTAAGATCTCTGTGCTGTACCACTGAATGCCAATTAGCAGTTGGTAAGTCCTTTGCGGCAGCGCCGATTGTGCACAACCCCGTGAACAGCGGATCGGACGAGCGGTCTGGCGGGGATTTGCAGAGCTCGCCAGAGGCTAATGGCTCAGTGAAAGCGGGTCAAGAGACACGGACGTGTCGGCGCCGCGCGGCGCCATGTGCATACTATCGGCGACCGCGTCCGCGCAGAATGCGTTCGTCACGTCACGCCGCCACCCCTGGCCCTTGACTTCCGCCCACGGCGCCGGCCGGGGTTACTCTGCCGTGGAGGAGTGAGTCAGTGAACTCTGCAACACGGATAGCTGTCCCTGCACTCGATTTTTTAAATTGCTAAGCTGTTACTGACTTTTTTCGTTCACAAGATATTCTTGATTTTGTCTGTTTTTTGGAGACGTGAAAGTGACTGTATTCAACACACAGGACGTCTGAACAACAAGACAGTAATAACCTTCGTGGACTTCACAAAGTCATATGACTCCATCGACAGACAGACTCTTGTTAGGATCCTGAAGAACAGAGGACGTGATGGAACTACACAAGAACTCATAAAAGAAATTCTGACAGACACAAAAGCAAGGGTGAAATTCAGAGGAGCACTGTCAGAAGAATTTCAGATCAAGACTGGTGTTAAACAGGGAGATGGATTGTCGCCATTGTTGTTCAATATAGCACTGGACGAAGTGATCAGGCAGTGGAGAGCAATAAACGAAGAAATGGGAATACCAAAGACCCATGTGGGGGACGAAAAGGACAACAGGGCTCAAGTGGACTGCCTAGCCTTTGCAGATGACATACCAACAGTAAGTCAGATGGAAGAAGACGCAAATGGGACTCAGGATCGCCTATAACAAGACGAAGTCATTAAATACCACTGCAGACTGGGAAACACCGGAAGGCACTGTGCAAATGGTGGACAAATTTAAATATCTGGGAGAATTTATAACAGGAAGGAACAGGAGCAAGGAGGGAATACCAGAGAGGATAAAGAAGAGGAGGTCAGCCTTCTGCATGACGAGAGGCATATACAATAAAAAGAATATATCCACAGAGGCAAATTCACGCCACTACAAGGCAACGGTGAGGAATGCAGTATTATATGCTGCTGAGACGATGACACTAGGAAGAAATGGGGCCTAACAACCAGAGAAAGAAGAGAGAAAAATACTAGGTCCCAAAAGAGGTGGAGAGAGGTGGATGCGAAGACCTAGGGAAGAATTGTACCGCAACATGAGAACAACATCCGTGGAAATCAGACTCAAAAGGGCAAGGTTTGCTGGACATGTGGTTAGGATGAGTATGGACAGAATGACGAAGAGAGTGTGGGAAACAACAGGGAGGACAAGGGGAAAGACAGGAACCAAGTGGGTTGTTGAACTTCGGAAGGACTAGTTGGAATTGGGGATCAAGGTCGAAGGAAAGGAAAATTGGAGGAACAAATATACACCGACCAATATGCCGGAGGTCAATGACAGAGAAGAATACAGGAAAAGATTAGAGTGTCACAAGTGGAGCCTGCAGGAGAAACGGAAACTGAAGATCTCGGAAGAAGAGCGGGAGAGAAGGAGAGAAAGAATGAAGAGGTTCTGGGAGAAGAAGAGGAAAATGCAGTCCACGAAGGGGCTACCCGTGGTCCTACAGAGGCCACAACGCAAGAAGAAGAAGAAGAAAAGAAGAAGACTGAACAAAAACGCCTTCAGTCATAATTTTTCTCGTGTTCAATTAAATTACACGATGAGTTTCGGACTCAATGGATCATCTTCAGGTGCAAATTGCCTAATGTACAGGTGGTCCATTAATAGCGACCAGGCCAAATATCTCAGGAAATAAGCATCAAACGAAAAAACTACAAGGGACTAAACTTGTCTAACTTGAAGGGGGAAACCAGATGGCGCTATGGATGGCCCGCTAGATGGCGCTGCCATAGGTCAAACGGATATCAACTGCGTTTTTTTAAATAGGAACCCCCATTTTTATTACATATTCGTATAGCACGTAAAGACCACTGTTTTCGCTTTGTGATAGATGGCTAGATTACTTGTGTAATCTGATCATTCCATTTGAGATCATTTCGAATAGTGACACCCAGATACTTGACAGATGTTACCGCTTCCAAAGACTGGGAATTTATTTTGTACTCGTACATTAATGGGGACTTTCGCCTTGTTATACGCAGTAGTTTACATTTACTAATATTGAGAGATAACTGTCAGTCATTACACCACGCATTTATTTTCTGCAAATCCTCATTGATTTGTTCACAACTTTCGTGTGATACTACTTTCCTGTAGACTATAGCATCATCTGCAAACAGTCTAATGTCGCTGTCAATACCATCAACCACATCGTTAATATAAATCGTAAAAAGCAACTTACCTATTACACTGCCCTGGGGCACACCTGAAGTTACGCTTGCTTCTGTTGAAGTCACCCCGTTCAGGACGACATACTACTCCCTGTCTGTTAGAAAACTATCTATCCAACCGCATATGTCATCGGATAGGCCGTAAGCCCGCACTTTTTGGAGCAAGCGACAGTGCGGAACTGAGTCGAACGCCTTTCGAATGTCGAGAAATATGGCATCAACCTGGGAGCCGGTATCTAGAGCCTGTTGTATATCATGCACAAAGAGGGCCATCTGTGTCTCGCATGACCGCTGTTACCTCAAACCGTGCTGTTGTCGAAGACGAAAATATTCATATTAAAGCTGTAGACGAAAGGGCAGCAGTTGCTCTCTGACAATATTGAAATAAATATCCCGATTAATATTCACCGTAACCTAAGTGATTGAGCCGAAGTTATGATTCCAAAAACAGCACAAAAAATCATCACAGAACCGCCTGCGGCGTGAATTACACCTTCACAAACTGCGCGTTAAACGCCTCATTGAGCCGTCGTTGCGCTCACACCTCGCTTCATTTAAAAAGAAGCAAAATCGTCACTCGGCGGACCACACTGCGCGCATCCCGTGAGCTACTGCCCGGTTCCTGTGTTATTTCGTCCATTGAATACGTCCAGCTTTTTGTGCCGCTACGAAAGATAGCCTTTTGTGAGGTACTCTCCAAATGTCCATTGCGTGCAATTCCATTCCCAATATTCGCTCTGTAACTAGTGGAGATGGTCCTGCATTCACTGACAGCGCAATTCCCTGGCGGGTTTGAAACTGGTTATCACTGACAAGGTATGGAATTAATTTCCAGTTTCTGTGGGTTAGGATCTTTTTGTGCGGTGGACCTATTTTAACAATGCAACATTTTCGAGATATGACACCTTAAGGCAAAGAAGGCAATACAGAAACATTTGACACGAATACAAATAAATGTTAGTGCAGTAGCTTTTAATCTTGGCATGTGTAGCGGGCTACTCTATTCGTTACAAAAAGCAGTCCTCCTTCCAACATTGTAAATCTGAATTTTTGTTGTCCACTGTTTGTAAATTCGTGAAGTACAGTTAGGGGAAGGTTTTCTATCGATGGGCCGAAATGACAGGCGTGTTCGATTTCTCTGTGGATACTGACAATAGGTGCATTCCAGCTGTCATTAAGTACTCCGTGTTGCCAAAGATTCGCCATCTTGTTCCACGAAGACACAAAGAAACAGCGAAAAAATGTATGATTTGCACTATGTTGTAATTGACTAGTATTAATGATTGAAACGTAGTACTGACATAGCAGTAGCGCCTAAAATTTCTACAGCCATCATTGGGAAGCACAAGCGATTCTCATCATTTTGTCATATTCGCAATATGAAGTTGCTTGATGTAGACGGATAGTACGTTTTATTAAGTGATGCAGTGCGACCTGGCTTGAATGAGCTGCCTCGAATTTCGTCTAATCTTAGTACTATACGAATAAAATTTAAGTAATGGTTTTCATTATGTGTTTTCCAATAGCTTGTAAGTGTTTCGATAATCAGTCACATGGTTTCTTTTTTTATATTTTCCTTTTATGGCGACATTTCTACTTTTAGCCTCCTTGGTTTCTAAACACGTTATTCGGTTTCAGATGCTAAAAAACTCCTAAAATAGAAAAATATGAAATGTATTGACACGTATTTAGATGAACGCTGAATATTTACTACTTTGTGTCTATCATAGTGAAATGCAAAAGACATTGCTCAAGTTACTGTGAACATAAAATATTTATTACAATATCTGCGAATTTTATTTCACGTTTTGTGTAGGTGGACCATCGATAACAGCCTTCCCCTATTACATGCCGAATATTGGAATACACACCACAGCCAGTATGGCTATAAAATGCTACGTTAGTGTTCAAAGCGAATAATGCACTACATCATCACGGAGTTCATTTTAGATTTTACATTGAATAGGATGGGTTACTAGCCCCCTTTCTTAGCGCACATTTATCGAGAAAGTACCGTGCAGTGAATAATCTCAAGTGGTTGAGCGTTTATCTACGTCTCTCCTGCTTACAAAAATGGCGAGAGAATGATTGCACAGAACTGCAAAACAAAATCGCTAACGTTCGTTCATTGCGGAATCACAGACCTACTTTACGCTCCAACGGTATGAATTTCTCTGAAAGAATTAATAAAATTTCAGGGAAAAGCACGTCTGCTCAACACAACTTGTTTTATTCACCCCATATCTTGCAAACAGTAGACGCAGGTGATGTAGTAAGTTCCATCTTCCTTTATACACTAAATTCTCTTTGAAGAATTTTTGACAGACAGATCTCAGCGAGTTTGGACGGCGAAGTTCAACAGAAACGAAAGTAACATCCGGTGTAATCCAAAAAACAAGACCACTTCACGTTGTTAATGGAAAAATGGAAATGAGCGTTTGGCGTCATTGGCCGGGAGGCCCCTTGCGGGGCAGGTCCGGCCATCTTGGTGCAGGTCTTATTACATTCGACGCCACATTAGGCGACCTGCGCGCCGGATGGGGATGAAATAATGATGATGAAAACACAACATCCAGTCCCTGAGCGGAGATAATCTCCGACCTGTACGACGGCAATACGTCACTCTGACAACTTTTGTTTGTTTCCAGAATGAAATTTTCACTCTGCAGCGGAGTGTGCGCTGATATGAAACTTCCTGGCAGATTAAAACTGTGTGCCCGACCGAGACTCGAACTCGGGACCTTTGCCTTTCGCGGGCAAGTGCTCTACCATCTGAGCTACCGAAGCACGACTCACGCCCGGTCTCACAGCTTTACTTCTGCCAGTATCTCGTCTCGTACCTTCCAAACTTTAAAGAAGCTCTCCTGCGAACCTTGCAGAACTAGCACTCCTGAAAGAAAGGATATTGCGGAGACATGGCTTAGCCACAGCCTGGGGGATGTTTCCAGAATGAGATTTTCACACTGCAGCGGAGTGTGCGCTGATATGAAACTTCCTGGCAGATTAAAACTGTGTGCCCGACCGAGACTCGAACTCGGGACCTTTGCCTTTCGCGGGCAAGTGCTCTACCATCTGAACTACCGAAGTACGACTCACGCCCGCAATATCTTTTCTTTCAAGAGTGCTAGTTCTGCAAGGTTCGCAGGAGAGCTTCTGTAAAGTTTGGAAGGTACGAGACGAGATACTGGCAGAAGTAAAGCTGTGAGACCGGGCGTGAGTCGTGCTTCGTTAGCTCAGATGGTAGAGCACTTGCCCGCGAAAGGCAAAGGTCCCGAGTTCGAGTTTTGTTTGTTTGTTGATCTCATTTTGTTCTACATTGTTCGTTGAATTTGTTCGTGGCGGACGTGAGATGACACCCATTCAGGTTGTTCGTTGATCCGATCACTGAGTTTTTTTATTACAGAGAGTAGCTAAACTCTCTGACCGAACATGCTGAGCTACCACTCAGCCATCGGGGCGGACATGTTCTTAATATACGTACACGATTTATCACATATCGTATGCAGGACTATCAGATTGTTCGCTGACGATACTACTGTCTTTATAAAAGTACCATCACTGAAAGGTGGTAAGGAAATCCAATGACTTGCGCAAAACGTCACGTGGTGTAGTGCATGGCAGCTATCTCTAAATGATAATAAAATCAAGACAATCCTCAAAACAAAGAGAAAGAATTCGCTGGTATGTGATTACAAGTTTGATCATCGCTTAAATAATTTGCGCTAATACTAGGAAGCGATACGAAATGCGACGAACACGTAAAAATCACTAGCAGGGAAATCATATGGAAGTCTCAGATTAGCTAGAAGCAATTTTAGGTATTGTGTCTGGTCGAAGCGAAATGAGGCAGCAATGGGACATGCAGGAAATCACAAAAAAATGCTGAGGAAACGACTGTGTTAAAAAGTAACAAGTAGTTTTACTCGATGGCAAAATGAAATGAAGAACAGCTGCAGTACGATCGAAATGAACTGATTAACATCAAACTCCCCGTCTGCAGGCCGTGGTGGACCCCATTGGTACCTACTGACCGTTATGTCATCCTCTGAATATGGTCATTCGCTGCTCATCCTAGTGCAGCTGCCAACATGAACGAACGAACACCAATTATCATCAACGATTGGGCACAGTTCTCCCCCCCCCCTCCTCCCCCACGTACAGTGTCGCTAATAATGTGTTGGCGTCCTTCAAAAGAGGCTGGATTATGTCTACAGTCAGTTCCAATGAACGCATGCTTGTCACCGTCGCCATAGTGCTATCGAACAGGTTGTTCTTCGAAAGAACATCTCTCGGATCGCTTTTAAGGTGTCCAGTAAGGCCACACAAACGAGAAATGAAGTAACAAAGATGAAGCAGGACAATATTCCCTAGAGGACGTCGGCCCCTTGTTATCTCCGAGTTGGATGCTACCGGAGACAAAACAAGTTTCTCCATTTCGCAGGCCCCAGGAACACCTGCTATAAACTTTACGGAGCTAGTGAGGCAGTAACTGTGTAACAGCTGTTTCCCTTAGATGAGGGCAAACAGATCGTAAACGAAATGGAGAAAGTCAAGATATACGCCCCCGACCGCACGTCTTCTCCTGCGGAACTTCCGCTCCTGTGGATGTGTTACGCAGTTTTAGGCATTGTGTCTGGTTGAAACGAAACGTTGCAGCAATGGCAGATAAAAGATGTTACAGGATAATGCTAAGGAAACGATTCTCTTAATTGTTAATCAATGTTTTGGCGCTTCAGGTATTAGGAAAACTGAATTAGATGTGAATGGCTGCAGCACAGTATAAAAACTGAAACATCAAGCCGCTACTGAACAATATACGGAGTAGTGAGAGACAGTCTGGAAGGCTTGTAAGGTTGGAAATATTTGTTGGAAAAAATTAGCTACGTAGTGCCGTTTCCGAGTTAATTTGTATTGAAGTTAGTCAATCGGACCGTTGCGCGCGCTAATTATTGCGGTCCCGCCAGAGATGGCACCGGAAACGCGTTCTTCGTTTGGTTTTCTACAACGGATCAAGAGACCGATACAAAAATTGAATCCGAGCTGAAGGCTGAGCAGTATCGTGTACTATCATCCACGCTATGATAATAGCTGACACCAGTTGCATATGGTGGGCCGCTTGAATATGCATACGCAACGACCTGATTGGCTTTCTTCAATGCTAATTAACTCGGAAGCGGCGCAACGTTTCGAAATTTTTTCATAAAAATTATTGTTCAGCACAACCTACACTGCAACACACAAGTTTTCAGTATGTTAGTGGCTACTCTGTATCATCCAAAGAGGTGCGATGTCAGTTGCTTAACACCAAGTTTCTACAGTCATTTTTCCATTAGCTCGATCGCATATGCAATAGGAATGAAATCTGCTGACTCTGGTACGAATTATCCTCCGCCATGCAACGTACGGCTATAAAGGAAGTTCATACTCAATCCTTTTTCTCGGTGATAAGTATTGCTACATTATATAAGCCCATTTATGATTCTATGTTTTCGTAAATTGTGTTTGTTAAATTGTACCTAATTAAATTGTATTAATTTTCGTAAATTACAATTTGTATTCGTGACAGAAAAAGTGCGGTACTCATAAGCACAGGAGGAAACGAAATGAAACTCGAAGGGCTGAGAGGGAGCGCCGCGGGCGGAGGGTATTTAAATCCGCCGCCGCCGCGACCGAACCCAGTTCCACCTGAGCAGCCATAGTGTACGGATCTCCGTGCCGGCACGTTCACAGGAGCTCAGTCCGTCAGTTCACCTGATGATGGCGACATGTATGATCGCCGAAATATTGTGCCCGTTGGACACTGTAGACCGGCAGTACACCCGTGGATATTTTGATTAGGGTATATGATGTTTCTTCAGTGATCATAAAATCGAATCAAATTTACAAAGAACTTGACAGTATGAGACCACTTATCAATATAAAGTTGCACCCTCTCTGACCTGGATGTATACAGTGATGCACTGGGAAGGGTCTCATAAAGCCGTTATATTCTCTCCTGAGGCAAGCTGCGCCACAGATGTTGTAAACTGGTCTTTGATGTCCAGTATACTGGTGCTGGAACGTCACATCTCTATCTCGCAATTTGTCCACTTTAGAGTAGTTGTGTCTGTTTTGTTGTAGGCTACTTCACGATTCGCCACAGCAAGGACAGGGTCACTACAGCATTGCTACTGGCACGTCTGCACGGGTCATTCGAGAAGAGCGGCATATTCTGAGTTGTGCAACGTTCTAGGTATAAGGTAAGATAAGTAAGTTGAATGTAATTTTTAATATAAATGATTATTACAATGTCTGTGTTCATACAGTGCCTGAATGTTACCCTACAGTGTCCTTCAGATATGCATACATGTCTGAAGGAACAGAAAATATTGACGATTAAATCTGTTGTAAATATTATGAAATTTCGTGAGCTGCAGCGAACAAGAAGAAAGGGAAATTTCGGCTATAAAGGAAGTTCATACTCAATCCCTTTTCTCGGTGAAAAGTATTCTTACATTGTATAAGCCCATTTATTATTCTATGTTTTTGTAAATTGTGTTTGTTAAATTGTACCCAATTAAATTGTATTAATTTTCGTAAATTACAATTTGTATTTTGCACTTTTCTCATACAAAAGTTTCAACACGTTTTTTATTTTTTATTTTAGCGTAAGTACTAATTTTGCCAGATGGAGGTTCGAATGTCGTATTATATTACAGTAGGTAAAAAAAAAAGTATTATTTTGGATGGAAAAGTGGTAAAAGTATTACATGAGGAGTCAAAACAAAAACAAAAATGTTTTTCGAAAATCAAGAAAAGTGACAACTCAAAGAATTAATTAATAATTACGTGATAACACCTCACATTTAACGAGTAGAGAACTACATGTCCATATTACTTGAAATTTAAAGGACGTTTATACCATTTCACTATAAGTTTTATAGAATTCTGTAAGTCGATTTCTTCAAGTACTGTATTTTTTGAGTTGTGTCACTGTTCTTGCCGGGTGCGACATGTTCTATCGGGGACAGATCTACGGATTTGCGGGCCACGGGAGTACCTCACAATAACGCTGAACAACACGGGCACTCCAGTATCGTATATAATCATTTACATACCGCAGCGCGACCTGCGACCAGCAGGAAGAAAGCTGGACTTCACACCTCGTTCGCCGATGACCACCAATAATAGCAAATAATGAAAGAAGCAATGGGCAACAGCAGATCCCTACTCCCGTTGCGTAGCAACCCATTATAATGAAGTTGCCGTCCCTTGCGCCTCAAGGGACTACCCAAAACAACGATCTTTTACAATTCTGACGTAAGGTCATGTTCAGTGAGCAGACCACACAGCTAAAGTACACCAATAGGCCCAGAAGGAGGCCACTATAGGCCGGCCGGGGTGGCCGAGCGGTTCTAGGCGCTACAGTCTGGAACCGCGCGACCGCTACGGTCGCAGGTTCGAATCCTGCCTCGGGCATGGAAGTGTGTGATGTCCTTAGGTTAGTTATGTTTAAGTAGTTCTAAGTTCTAGGGGACTGATGACCTCAGAAGTTGAGTTCCATAGTGCTCAGAGCAATTTGCACCATTTGAGGCCACTATAACAGTGGCCGAAACGTTGGTTTTTCCAGTATAGTTTTTTCCATTATGGCGCAGTACGATACTCAGAAAAACTTTATGCTAACTGACTCTGGCCGCGGGAATCTACGCAGTTATATTTACATACCCGCCGATGTATGTGTGCGAAGTTACATTGCCATCTGGCCATGTCTTACGGTTCTTTTTTCAGGCAGTGTAGATTTAGAGTTTCCTCACAACGAGTCCATACTTTGTGTATATGGAAAAAGCCGAGTTGTTCGGCGGTTCGGATTCCATTTTACCTTGTAGGTCAACTCACAGATGATAAGAAGGTAGTGCGACTGAGCCTAGTACAGAACTGTAGTGTGCAAACTGAACGACCGCTGTACATTACTAATGTATCACGGTTTATTGTACATTCATCCGTGTGCATCTGAAGGGATCATTGGATTGTTGACGAATGATTTCAGTGGCGATTTTCTCCGCCCTTGGTAAACTCACAAGAGATTTTTGTCCTATGCTCTATATCCACTGTTATATTGTATCATCTGCAAAGATCTGGGGAACAAACGTATCCTGAAACTTCCTGACAGATTAAAACTGTGTGCCGGACCGAGACTCGAACTCGGGACCTTTGCCTTTCGCGGGCATGGGCTCTACCAACTGAGCTACCTAAGCACGACTCACGCCCCGTCCTCACAGCTTTCCAGTACCTCGTCTCATACCTTCCAAACTTTACAGAAGCTCTTCTGCGAACCTTGCAGAACTAGCACTCCTGAAAGAAAGGATACTGCGGAGACATGGCTTAGCCACAGCCTGGGGGCTGGTTCGCATAAGAGCTTCTGTAAAGTTTGGAAGGTAGGAGACGAGGTACTGGCAGAAGTAAAGCTGAGAGGACGGGGCGTGAGTCGTGCCTGGGTAGCTCAGTTGGTAGAGCATTTGCACGCGAAAGGCAAAGGTCCCGAGTTCGAGACTCGGTCCGGCACACAGTTTTAAACTGCCGGGAAGTTTCATATCAGCGCACACTTCGCTGCAGACTGAAAATCTCATTCTGATAACGTATCCTTATTGGTTACATATGAAAGTAGCGAGAGTTGCAATTATAAGTTTGGTCAGTCAGTACAAGACAGAAGAATTCGATTGCAAGTCGCGTTGCAGAAAAGGAAGAGCTGCTTCCGCTGGCCTGTTCCAGTTGGCCGCATAAGTTACCGGCGAAAGCTTGTAGCATCACTGGTCTCTCGTTTGTGCTCAGTTTCACGTTTGGTGACACGCTTCTTCACTGCTACTCGTTATTTATTGTTACTATTACTATTATTATTATCTTCTTTCTTTTCTCAGACGTTATGTCTGGTCAAAAATGGAAAGTGACGCGGACCTTGATCAAGCGTGACTTCCTTTTAACTGTACGGTATATGTTACATTACATTTAGGAACTTTCGGGTAATTGAACATGTATCAATAATTACAGATTTCTGTAGTTGTATATATACGTTTGGATGTAGCTGTATTGCATTGATGTACTGGTGGATATTGTGTGGTATGACTCCTGTAGTCGATAGTATTATTGCTATAATGTCAACTTTATCCTGATGCTACATGTCCTTGACTTCCTCAGCCAGTTGGATGTATTTTTAAATTTTTTCTCCTGTTTTCTTCTGTATATTTGTTGTATTGGGTATGGATATTTCGATTAGTTGTGTTAATTTCTTCTTTTTATTGGTATGATATCAGGTTTGTTGTTTTATCTGTTATAATGGTTCTGTTACAGTATAATTTGTATTCATCATTCTCCAGTACATGTTGTGGTGCATACTTTTATGTGGGAACGTGTTGTTTTATTAGTTTATGTTGTATGGCAAGCTGTTGATGTATTATTTTTGCTACATTGTCATGTCTTCTGGTGTATTCAGTATTTGCTATTATTGTACATCTGCTTGTGATGTGATCTACTGTTTCTATTTGTTGTTTGCAAAGTCTGCATTTATCTGTTGTGGTATTGGGATCTTTAATAATATGCTTGCTGTAATATCTGGTGTTTATTGTTTGATCCTGTATTGCAATCATGAATCCTTCCGTCTTACTGTATATATTGCCTTTTCTTAGCCATGTGTTGGATGCGTCTTGATCGATGTGTGGCTGTGTTAGATGATACGGGTGCTTGCCATGTAGTGTTTTCTTTTTCCAATTTACTTTCTTCGTATCTGTTGATGTTATGTGATCTAAAGGGTTGTAGAGGTGGTTATGAAATTGTAGTGGTGTAGCCGATGTATTTATATGAGTGATTGCTTTGTGTATTTTGCTAGTTTCTGCTCGTTCTATAAAGAATTTTCTTAAATTGTCTACCTGTCCATAATGTAGGATTTTTATGTCGATAAATCCCCTTCCTCCTTCCTTTCTGCTTAATGTGAATCTTTCTGTTGCTGAATGTATGTGATGTATTCTATATTTGTGGCATTGTGATCGTGTAAGTGTATTGAGTGCTTCTAGGCCTGTGTTAGTCCATTTCACTACTCCAATAGAGTAGGTCAATATTGGTACAGCATAAGTATTTACAGCTTTTGTCTTGTTTCTTGCTGTCAATTCTGTTTTCAGTATTTTTGTTAGTCTTTGTCTATATTTTTCTTTTAGTTCTTCTTTAATATTTGTATTATCTATTCCTATTTTTTGTCTGTATCCTAGATATTTATAGGCATCTGTTTTTTCCATCGCTTCTATGCAGTCGCTGTGGTTATCCAATATGTAATCTTCTTGTTTAGTGTGTTTTCCCTTGACTATGCTATTTTTCAAACATTTGTCTGTTCCAAAAGCCATATTTATATCATTGCTGAATACTTTTGTTATCTTTAGTAATTGGTTGAGTTGCTGATTTGTTGCTGCCAGTAGTTTTAGATCATCCACGTATAGCAAATGTGTGATTTTGTGTGGGTATGTTCCAATAATATTGTATCCATAATCTGTATTATTTAGCATGTTGGATAGTGGGTTCAGAGCAAGGCAGAACCAGAAAGGACTTAATGAGTCTCCTTGGTATATTCCACGCTTAATCTGTATTGGCTGTGATGTGATATTATTTGAATTTGTTTGGATATTAAGTGTGGTTTTCCAATTTTTCATTACTATGTTCAGGAACTGTATCAATTTAGGATCTACTTTGCATATTTCCAATATTTGTAGTAACCATGAGTGGGGTACACTATCAAAAGCTTTTTGGTAATCAATGTATGCGTAGTGTAGCGACCTTTGTTTAGTTTTAGCTGGATATGTCACCTCTGCATCTATCAGTTGCTCTTTACATCCTCGTGCTCCTTTGCAACAGCCCTTTTGTTTTTCATTTATAATTTTGTTCTGTGTTGTATGTGTCATTAATTTCTGTGTAATGACTGAAGTTAATATTTTGTATATTGTTGGTAGGCATGTAATGGGGCGATATTTAGCTGGGTTTGCTGTGTCTGCTTGATCTTTAGGTTTCAGATAAATTATTCCTTGTGTAAGTGTATCAGGGAATGTGTATGGGTCTGCAATGTAACTGTTAAATAATTTAGTTAGATGTGAATGTGTTGAGGTGAACTTCTTTAGCCAGAAATTTGCTATTTTATCTTTTCCAGGGGCTTTCCAATTGTGAGTAGAATTAATTGCTTGGGTGACTTCATGTTGCAAAATTATCACTTCAGGCATTTGTGGTATCATCTTGTATGTGTCTGTTTCTGCTCGTATCCACCGTGCATGCCTGTTATGTTGTACCGGGTTTGACCATATGTTGCTCCAGAAGTGTTCCATGTCTGTTATGTTGGTGGATTGTCTATTTTAATGTGTGTGTTATCTATTGTCTGGTAAAATTTCTTTTGGTTTGTGTTGAATGTTTGTTTTTGTTTCCTTCTATTTTCACTTTTTTTGTATCTTCTAAGTCGTTTGGCCAATGCTTGTAATTTCTGCTTCTTTTCATCTAATTGCTCTATCGCTTCTTGTTGTGAGATTTTACCTAACCTTTTTCGTTTTTTTCTGACATTTCATTTCTTATAAATTGTGTTAGCTGTCCGATGTCTTTTCTCAGTTCTTCTACCGAGCGAGGTGGCGCAGTGGTTAGACACTGGACTCGCGTTCGGGAGGACGACGGTTCAATCCCGCGTCCGGCCATCCTGATTTAGGTTTTCCGTGATTTCCCTAAATCACTCCAGGCAAATGCCGGGATGGTTCCTCTGAAAGGGCACGGCCGAATTCCTTCCCCATCCGTCCCTAATCCGATGAGACCGATGACCTCGCTGTCTGGTCTCCTTCCCCGAAACCAACCAACCAATCAGTTCTTCTATTCTGATCTGTAGCCTGTGTTGCCATGCTGGTTTTGTGTGTTCCTTCTGTGTATTGGTTGGTTCTGATCTCTGCCAAGTGTGTATATTTAGTGTAGTGAGTGCTCCTATATAAACCAGTAGTTTTAACTGTTCCATAGTTGTGTTTTCATTTATTTTGTTGTGTATGATTGTGTTGATAGTTTTTATTGTTGTTTCGACTTGTGGGTTATTTGGCGGTCTATGCAAGAATGGTCTAATGTCTGTATTTGTGTCTTTGTATTCTATATATGCAAGCTGAAATTTTTCTTCTATATCTAACATGTGTGTCACTTCGTGTTCTATTTGTGCTTGTTCTGGTGGCTGTCTTAAGATTTCGTTTTCCTCTGATTGTTTAATTGATGCGTTTTGTTCTTTGTTTGTTTGCTCTGGGATGTTTGAGTCCATTACTGTATTTTCGTCTTCTTCTTCTTCTTCTGATTGCACATTATTTTGTTCCAGTATTTGTTGTACTTGTTGTTTGATGTTTTCTAATTCTGACTGGGGTATCATGTTATTTTTGATTATTACACGGATCTGATCAGCTATTCGTTGTTCTGTTAATAATTTTAATTCTGGGTATCTGGTAATAAATGTTGTGTATACTTGTGATCTGTATCCAGTTGTGTTGGTTCCTAGGTTTGTTGCTTGGTAATAACAGAACATGAGGTGTCGATTAACTTCATCTGACCATCTCGTCCTCTGTCTTTGTTTTCCTTCTATGGTGGTTGCAGGAAGCATATCCTGCAAAACACCTTTATTTGGATTTAAATCATTTTCCAGTTGGCTAGCAGTGTCGTTACCCGACCATGACGGCGCTTGTCCGAGGCTTCTTTAGTTCTGTCCTGAACCAACTAATCACACTAAAAGGGGGGTTAGCCCTATTAGTGGTTTGTTCTTTTCGTCGCCTTTTACGACTGGCAGAACATACCGGAGGCTTATTCTTTTCTTAATAATAATAATAATAATAATAATAATAATTATTATTATTATTATTATTATATTATTATTATTATTACCTCTGCATTCAGTATAAGATCATCTGGGCAGATTCTTTATGCGTCGCTACTGTTAACATGTACCGCAACTCTAAATGACGCTTCCTCAGAGTTAAGTTGTAGATACACTAGCAAAAATAATTACGGGATCAGCCACGATAACGTGGAGCGAAAGTTGTCTCTGACAATCTTAAGCGGTGGGGCTCAGTATTAAGGCACCGGATTTGTGTTTCGCCATTGCGCCTATTTCGTACCTTCGTTTTTCTCGCTTCGTGCCTGGTCCAATTGCTAGTACAGATGTCGCTAGTGAGCTGTCAGTGAACGCAAATCAGTGCCGCAATTGCTTCCTCGTTCACAGTGCACTGTAAAGCACAGGTCTGTTTGAAACTATCTTTGAGCCTCTAAGTTACACAGTTTAGATTTAAGAGTCACTTACGATGAAAAAATTGACTGCGTCATCTCATTATGAGTGTAAGAAATGTCAGCCAAATCAAGTTTAGAAGCTGAATTTTATGTCATGTCGTCCTGGAGACATCTGGAACGGTCCTAAAAATGTACAGCACGCTCAAGCCAGAGTTGACTCTATACAGCAAGAAAAAGATGTGGTACAGCATGGATACTTGGCTCAAAACAATTAGTTTGACATCTAAATCTGGCAGCACTCGGGCGATGAAGGAAAGAAAAACTCCTTTAGGTGGCAACGACGACAGCTACTGAAGAAAATCTACTCATTAGCCTAGAACAATAAAGAAAGGAGGGAAATCCTATAAACTGGTTCTTGAAAGGCAAGAATCTTTAAACACGCCCTTCCAAAGGGGCAAATGAAAGTAGCCGAGAATATAGAATCTATCTACTGATATCTGAAAATAATTCACGAACTTCCTCTGATGTTTCCAGCTACCTTTCGTTAAAAACTAGCAAACATTATAGGAAGAAAATTATGGCCCTATACTCTACTAAAGACTGGGGAAATGCTGTTTCCCTTATGCAACCTCGTCAATATTTTTAGTGCCTATAGATACTTATCTCTCTACAGGAAGGAAACTGGGTGATTTTTATTTTCACGAGTACATTTTTTATTCAGAGATGACACTGATCAAATTGCTATAAAGTCAGATTTTTCCTGGTGGCGGCGATTTGTTTTCAGTATCACACACACGAGACATACTTGTAACTGGCATACAGATTAATATGTCCAGAAGACATCACTGTTTGGAGATAGTGGCCATTTCGTTACGGATAAAGAGTTCCAACGACTCGGCGACATGATTTAACATAGAGCACAAGTTCATTAAACACGGCGTGAAATGTCAAGGAGCGTACTGAAGGGTAATTTCATGACTGAACCTACTTTCAAACAATTTAACACAATAGAATAATGAAGAAGAAGAGTAAGGGTAAGAAGTGCCGGAATGCAGTGAACCTTACCGAACTTTGCGAAAAGCAACATGGCGGCAAATATCAAACCAAAGCGTCCACAGACGTCTTTGTGGAGGTGACCTCTGTTCACGCATGCCCATATTGTGTTCTCCAGTAACAGCATGACACCGACAATTGGCAAAAGAACGCCGAGGAATGAGGGCAATAGCGAATGGTACCGGAAGGTATTAGCACTGGCGGATGTATGGAGCTCCACGCATTTCGTAAAGGTTCTTCGCTCCAAGGTGGACGGAAAAAACTTCCCACCTTTCGTTCCGGCGTGTACAGGTGCTATGGAAGTCCTCTTTCTCTGACGTACTTCTTAGAGATAAGCTCGTGGACGATGTGCTGCAAGGTGGGCTATCACCATTAAAGCGGTTAGAGCGCATCCCGCACTTGAATCCTATTGAAGAAGCCGCGGATTTGTTTGGAATATGTATTACAGTTAGTCCAGCGTCTCCCATGAGTGTTCCAGAGTTGGAGACTACTTTTGTCAAGGAACGAGATTTAATGTAATTGAATCCGTGTCCCGAAGGGGCGAAGCCGTGTTGGCCATTTAGCTTATTACTGGACAGTAAACATGGTTGCTTCGCCCGTTTCTGACCTACTCCACCAGTGCAAACAACATTATTATGTCAAGAGTAAGCTATGACTTCTTTGTAGTAATTATTCTTAGCGTTCAACAGTTGTGGAGCGAAAAGATGAAAACTCTAATTGTGGATTCTTTCCTCCGGATTTTTAATTCTGACACAAACAACGCTTTTCAAATATCTTCAGAGTCTGAAACAGGCAAATAGTCTGTAATAACCTTCTCCAAATTAGAGTCTGCTTTGTTTTTGATGCAGGATTTGTGCTTTTTCCAAGAAGTGTCCGCTAGCCAAGTGTTCATTGTTTCCTCGTGAAATGCTGGCCGTTTAGTTCATTACCGAGTAATGCCTTGACACGGAGGTGGTTAGAGATCGAACTGACAAGGCCGTGACTTACCTTTCAGAGCAGTTCCGCCATTCGTCCTCGAATAAGCCAGCGTAAATCAAGTGAGTAAATCGGAAAACAAAGACTGCGTTTTTCTCTGACCAGTTCCAAGGCAGCAATCGCCTTTACGCGACAGAAATGCATCCATATCGCTTTCTCAGAAATCTGGAAGACATGATGCTCCGCGTGAAGCAAATTGAGCATTAAAAGTTATAAATCTGCGTTAGAAGGCCCATCTGGAAAATACCACAGCCTGAGTCTTTTAAATTAATCTGGAAACATTGCTCTTAGTTACAAAAATGAAAGAAGTGCAACGATTAATGTCCTGCTGCAAATGAGTTCATTTAGCCTGAGTAGAAGCTCAGAGAGATGGTGGTGCATGAAGAGATGACACATTTAATATTGTCACAACACTTATCTCCGAAATGATAATTTTAAAATTTTACACACAGGTAGTATGGTCCACGGAAATGCATTACTTCATCACGTGTTCAATACGAGCTCAATTTCAGCGGACAACTTCGCAAAGGAGAGTACATATATTCCTTACAACTTTGCTGCCCAAGTCTTCATTTATCTCGTTGCATAACTGCACTATCCGGGCACGCATTTTCATAATATTTTGTGGTCTCAAAGGGAACAGTTTCTATTTTAAATAACCCCAAAAAAAGAATCATATGGGTTTAAATCTGGGCTTTATTTGTTCATGAGACGCAGAAAATATTAGATACAGGCTCCCAGGTAGATGCTATTTTCCTTGACTTCCGGGAGGCGTTCGATACAGTTCCGCACTGTCGCCTGATAAAGTAAGAGCCTACGGAATATCAGACCAGCTGTGTGGCTGGATTGAAGAGATTTTAGCAAACAGAACACAGCATGTTGTCCTCAATGGAGAGACGTCTACAGACGTTAAGGTAACCTATGGCGTGCCACAGGGGAGTGTTGTGGGACCATTGCTTTTCACAATATATATAAATGACCTAGTAGATAGTGTCGGAAGTTCCATGCGGCTTTTCGCGGATGATGCTGTAGTATACAGAGAAGTTGCAGCATTAGAAAATTGCAGCGAAATGCGGGATGATCTGCAGCGGATAGACACTTGGTGCGGGGAGTGGCAACTGACCCTTAACATAGACAAATGTAATGTATTTCGAATACATAGAAAGAAGGATCGTTTATTGTATGATTATATGATAGCGGAACAAACACTGGTAGCAGTTACTTCTGTATAATATCTGGGAGTATTCGTACGGAACGATTTGAAGTGGAATGATCATATAAAATTAATTGTTGGTAAGGCAGGTGCCAGGTTGAGATTCACTGGGAGAGTCCTTAGAAAATGTAGTCCATCAACAAAGGAGGTGGCTTACAAAACACTCGTTCGACCTATACTTGAGTACTGCGCATTAGTGTGGGATCCGTACCAGGTCGGGTTGACAGAGGAGATAGAGAAGATGCAAAGAAGAGCGGCGCGTTTCGTCACAGGGTTATTTGGTAAGCGTGATAGCGTTACGGAGATGTTTAGCAAACTCAAGTGGCAGACTCTGCAAGAGAGGCGCTTTGCATCGCGGTGTAGCTCGCTGTCCAGGTTCCGAGAGGGTGCGTTTTTGGATGAGGTGTCGAATATATTGCTTCCCCCTACTTATACCTCCCGAGGAGATCACGAATGTAAAATTAGAGATTCGAGCGCGCACGGAGTCTTTCCGGCAGTCGTTCTTCCCGGGAACCATACGAGACTGGAACAGGAAATGGAGGTAATGACAGTGGCACGTAAAATGCCCTCCGCCACACACCGTTGGGTGGCTTGCGGAGTATAAATGTAGATGTAGATGTATACCAAAAGAATCGTCCATGACGGCGCTGCGGGTAACGATGGGACATCACATGACTGCCAAATATTTCCTGTAGAAAATACAGAACAGCATTAGCCGTATGAAGTGTTGCGCCATCTTGCATGAACCACTGTATGTTCATTGGGAGATTGATGGCGAGAAGATGTGACACAAAGTCATTTTCCAACATTGTCTTGTGTCGGTCAGCATTGACAGCTCACTGAAAAACGCTGGGCGGATTATGCCACGACTGTATACAGCTATCCACACTGCCACTTTTTCTTCACGCGTCGTTTTTTCATCAACATAAGCATTTTGCGGTTTTCCTCTACGCCAAAATCGAACATTGTTTTTTTACTGTTCCATTAAGGTGGAAATAAGCTTCGTTTGAGAGCAATGTGTTGAACATTATTTCATCCTTTCCTTCTGCACATAATGAGTACTCCAGTCTTTTCTGTTTGTTCTGTTAAGTCAGCTTCTGTAACATAGTCATTTTGTAAGCGAAGTGCTTGAGATCACTCTGTAAAATTCTTTGTGCAGGACGAAAGTATACCCACATTTCTCTTGCTGCCGCTGGGATGATTTGTTTGGGCTTCATTAAATGGCGACTCGTAGCACTGCAATGTTTTCCATGGAACGAACAGTCTGTAGCCGAGATCATTTTCCTCCCAACAAACTGTCTTCTTCAAACTTTCTTGCTAATCAGCTAATAGTGTTCCTTTATGGAACCCAGAGGGTGTACAATATTGTCCTAAATCATCTTTTCATTGCTGTGACACTGTTCAATTCAGCATAAACTAGAACGCCGGTGAACAGATAAACATCCATGCTCAGCCATGGCGAAACGCCAACTGCGAAACAAGAGACTGGCGATATTGCAGCAACATGACCTCTGCGGACAGTTCCATGAAACAAAGCGCGTTGTTGTGAAATCTGAATGTAATATAAGTAGAGGTGCAATTTTTATTCAGTGTTAAAATGTGTCAACTATTCCTGCGCTGCCCTGTAGGACAAGGATGGAAAAATGTAGTCGGTCGTGGTCTTTCCAAAGGAACCGTTTGTGTTAATCAATTTACCAAAACCAAGAAAATGCAAATTTGGATGGCCAGACTGGATTCGAAACCCGATTCTTCTGACTGTTAGCCCACTGTCTCTACCATTGCACCACCTCACTGGGTCGCACTTCAGATCTGTTCAAATACGAGGGCTATTCGCAATGCAGAATTGAAAAGCGCGACGTGCTTTGATCGATGGGCATACAGAGACACTACCCAACACATCTATGCAAATCATCATCGAATTTGACAGTGGTTTCCATTTCGCGACCGATTGGAACTTACTTTCTGAATAGCGCTCGTATGTACGATTGCGTAACGCATTCTTATTTTTTCTTGGTAAGTTTGATCATGTTAAATATTTCAATGAGCCGGAATTAAACTACTTCGCTCGGTGAATATCTGAACCTGTTCGAGTATTAAATAATTTTTTATTTTTATTTCGGTTGATGCAATATTCCGGATAACTCACTAGTATTATAACAGCGGGCCGTTGAATACTTCTATTACTGCAAATAACACGGTGCAGTATTGTACAATAATGATGCACAAGTAATGTAAGAGTACATCTCTTCAGGCGTTTAAACTTTGACACACAAAATTATCTCAAATATTGTGTAAAAACTGAAAAACGAATGAATTCCTAAATTTAGTAACTATGTTATTGTCATCAATCCCAAGATGCAGCTCTCCGCGCTAATGAAACCCGCGCAAATTTCTTCTTTTCCGTATAACTACAGCACTGTGCATCCATTTGAACCTGAATATTGTATTCAAGCTTTGGTCGACCTCCAGAATGTTTAACAGCCCCCTACTCCTCCCCACTCCCCCCCCCCCCCCCCGCCCAAAGACCAAAGTAACTATTCCTTGTTGCCTCAGGATGTGTCCCATCAATGGATCCCTTCTTTTATTCTCGTTGTCTCGAATGCTCTGTTCTCCTTGATTCGATTAAATATCTCTTCATTATTTTTTCGATTTGCTCTTCTAATCTTCAACATTGCTCTGTACTAACACATTTGAAAAGCTTCTATTCCCTCCTTGTCTCTTCCGCTTCTCGCCCACGTTTCAGTTCCACATAAGCCTCTCCTAAACAAATATTTACAGTAACGGCTTCCAAATTTTTTAAAATTACGTCCGATGTAAAAATACTTATATTTTTCATGCTATTGCCAGTCTGGATTTCCTACCCTCTATACTTTCGTCGTCTTTCTAAATGAGGGTAAATTTAAGGTCAGAACTAAAGACAACGAAAATTATTGATGTTTGTTTTATTGTGCCACTGTTTCTCCTGAAAGACATGAGAAACTAATTGATCATGGCCTTTGAATACTATAGCTACTGCATTCATCAGTCGTCAGACTTCATTTCCTACCAAAAGGCGTGCTGAAAACTAATGCCTCCGAATTTGTGTGTGTGAAAACTCTTACGACTTTTAAAATAAGGCGAAGGTTATTAATATTCTACAGCTTTATTCTTCATGCCTACATATTTATTTCTCCACAGTCACCCTGGCAACGAACACATTTTCTCCGAACGAGAGACAAGAGTGAAGTCCTCGAAGATATTCTTTAATATTTGGAAACAGATGCAAATCGGATGGGGCCAAGCCGAGATTGTACGCAGAATGATCGTTGACAGTGAACACAAGGCGTTGGAGTGTTGCAGGTGTCTCAGCGCTCGTGCGCATGATCGTCATGCTGAAGGAGCGGATGCTCCATTTGTGGACGAACACTTCAAATTAGAAACGCGATAACAGCACGCTGTTTCTCACGCATTGACGTATTTGCGTTACTCACTACAATGTTACACGCTACAATTCAGAGCCTCTAGCGTCAGTGGGCTGCAAATGTTAGACGAAGAATAAAGATGTAGAATGTTAATAAGTTTTGTTTTTAATTAAACAGCTTTAAGAATTTTCACAACAAAAATTCGGAGGGTTTCTGTTGCAAAAAATGGCTCTGAGCACTATGCGACTTAATTTCTGAGGTCATCAGTCCCCTAGAACTTAGAACTAATTAAACCTAACTAACCTAAGGACATCACACACATCCATGTCCGAGGCAGGATTCGAACCTGTGACCGTAGCAGTCGCCTAGAACCGCTAGACCACCGCGGCCGGCGAAATTTTTTTTTTTTTTACAAATGAGTCACATTACGTGAGATGGCACTCGCATGGACGTGACTGGCCCTGACGAATGTCACATACACTAATGAAAAAAAATCAAAACAAAAAAAACGACACACCACAAATCAATTATAAAAATTGGTCACAAATTGATATTTCTACAGATATCGGCGTAAAATGCGAAACTTTAAACTTTGGAGGACGCTGCAGTGCGATTTCACCACGCAGACGGCAAGGACAGTAAACAGGGGACATGTCGATAACAGCGCATAAAGCCTTTCAATAAAACTCTGACTACACCGCTAATGCTGGTTTATAACGCTTTGTAATAATTGTATTGGGGAAGGGCTTTAGTTTTAAGATAGAAAGCGTCCCACCATTAGGTAGGAGCAATTAACGGGGCCACGGCGAAGAAAAGTTCGAAACTTGGTCTATCCGACTGCGAATCCGCGCTGGAACAGACAACAAAACTGTTATTTACCTAGCGTGTGGCACACATGGTATTACATAATTAAAAAAAAAATATCAATTTTTATGCTAAGATTAGTTGCAGTTATCCACTCAAGGCACATAGGTGTCGAAATGATGAGATCCATTGGAGAATGATGCCGAAATGGCTATTAAGTAGGAGAGTGCCGCAGATGAACTTCACATTTGCAGAATGAGATTTTCACTCTGCAGCGGAATTTGCGCTGATATGAAATGGATAGATAGGAGACGAGATATTGGCGGAGGTAAAGTTTTGAGGACGGGGCGCGAGTCGTGCTTGGATAGCTCAGATGGTAGAGCACTTGCCCGCGAAAGGCAAAGATCCCGAGTTAGAGTCTCGGTCCGGCACACAGTTTTAATCTGCCAGGAAGTTTCAACTTCACATTTATCCGTTTGAAAAGCATGCCGTACGGTTTTACGTTGCTGGAAAATGCACAGGGCGCTGCGGATGTCGGTAGTCTACCTCCTGCTCACTGAAGCAGAGATGGGTCAAGGTCTGCAGCGGAAGCCACCGCCAGAATTCACTCCCTTCCATTCAGGGCAGCACAAAGAAAAGAAAAATGACAGGTGTGGCCCGGAAGAGGGCAGAGCGTTATGTTAGGAGACAACTGTCGCAATACTCGCCTCAAGTGGTGAACGGTGTACCACAGGGCAAGAGGCGCATTTTGTCGCAAGTCTGTTCATCCGCCCGGAGACAGGTTGTTGTCTGATGATGATGTTGATAATAATATATATAATTCTAAAGTTCGGTAGTCATGGCAACTATGAAAGACAACGGTAGTATCTTTGGAGTAAGGTCGTGAGCGTATTTTCAGAAGCAGTGCTAGACATAATTACCGACTTATGTGGGGAAGAAAACACTATGCAAAAATGCAGCGCATGCGCAGGAATGCTATTAGCCGCAGCCCGTGTACACTGAAGGCTAGAAGGTTGCATAACTAATAAGGCTCTCAAACACAATCCGAAGACACCTGACGCCAACGTCATCTAACTTCGACGCACCACAGCATCCAATCTGTGCATTTATTTAAATATTACCAGCTTGCCGTCCCGCACAACATATCAAGCGCTGTCGGTGTTTTTACGATTCAGTTTCTAAACCGGTAAAAACTTCGTAGTCCGCCAGTCTGTCTGTCAGTTCGCCTGGCAAGACCTTTTCTCAGAAACGGGTTGAGGTATCAAGTTGAAATTTATGTCACATACTAAGGTCTACGGTACCTTGGCGACTTAGAAAAATAGAAGCTTCTAAGTCAATGCAATCAAAAGATACGGCCACTTGTGTCACATATTTTGATACTCGCACAAACACACTCATTAACTGTAGATGAACTATCTAATACATAATAAATTAAGTTTGTTCGGAATGTTCCAAGCACGAGTCCTACTCGCAATGGTCCGGTTTTTCTATATAAGCTGTGTTTATGATGATGTTTGGTTTGTGGGGCGCTCAACTGCGCGGTTATCAGCGCCCATACAAATTCCCAATCTTTATTCAGTCCAATCTCGCCACGTTCATGAGTGATTACGAAATGATGAGGACAATATAAACACCCAGTCCCCGGGCAGAGAAAATCCCCACTCCGGCCGGGAATCGAACCCGGAGCCCCATAATCCCGAGGCAGCAACGCTACCCGCTGGACCAGGAGCTGCGGACTAGTTCCGTTATGGCTGTACGTTGGTATCAGTAATAAACGCTCTTTTTGTTCTAAGTGTTGTACTTCATTGTAGACCCTGCCTTCGGATTTGGACTGTACTGTGGTCTCGAAGCGACAATATGAGCTCAATTTTGGTACATGGCAAACACAGCGGTATACTCAAAAATGCGAAGCTAGTGTTGCGAGATATAGTGTTGTTACAAAGCACGAAATTCTGTACATAAACACTGCCACGTGGCAGGGCAATTTAAATGCATTTGACGACTAGAGAAACAGGTGCGTACAGAAACTATTTATAGCTTTACCAACAAACTGATGCATATTTTATTTGACGTCAACAGGTTCACAAAATTTTCCCACACAGTATTTAGCAGGTATTGTGATCCGTATATATTTATTTGTATTTAACAACGTTTTTCACTTATGCTAACTCATATTAAGATGGTCAACAGTGCTGAGCACACATGAAGTGCAGAGTATTTCGTGAGCATAGGTGGAATGAAAGCCAGCCATAACTCTGAGGCCGTGAAACGTACGGGGAGTCTGGGATGTGTCTACTTACTGCATCCGCTTGCACACGCCACCACATATCAGTATAAGTGCACTGGGATTATTTTCGCCGTCATTTACCCCTGTCTCAAAGGCACTAGTTCTCGAAGATTTGTGAGGAATCTCTAGGGAGGTCTGGCACACTGCATCTTGGAGTTGACGCATGTTCACACAGCACTTGGCAATACGTGCCACTCTGTATTACTTTTTCTTCAGCATTTGTTCCGATGTATGTCAGAATGCGTTAATAATGTGGAATCACTAGCAAAAATTTGGTGATTACTTTTATTTTTAAACCTGTGGACGGATTCCTTTCCTATTGTCGTAATCATTAGTTACCCAAAATCAATAAAGCAATGTGTGCCCTCCGTCTGGGGATCGCCTAAACTTTAATCTGTATGTATTCGCAATGTACCTGTTTAAGTGTTACGAGTCTGAGCTACAACAGGGAACCAACCAAGCACTCACCAAGACGATGTGGAAAATCGCCTAAAACATATTGCGGCCAGTCGGTGTACCAAGTCGTGGATCATATTCAGGCTCTCACCCCTCTGTCTCACGGGTAAGCGCGCCACGCACTAATGAACGTTGGCTGCTATCATTACATTCTGCTGCGGTTAGTACCCAATTCTCATACTGCTTCTTCAAATGGGAGGGATACTTAAGTATTTAACAGTAAGTTTATTTGTTCTTTCCGAAGGTTCATACCAGTCTTTGTCCTTTTTCCATTTCAAGGAAAGTTTACAAAAACAAACTCTTTCTACACATATTTGTACGTAAGAACGTTTCCCGTATGAAGTCTGACATCTTGATTAGCAGCGTAATTCCAGATTTCAACTTTTTAAAACAATAATCTTGATGTACAGAATTTTTAAAAATACTATCCTTATGTGGGAAACATTTTTAATGTAAATTCAGCTACGTTCACGTTTTCAATATACCAACTACTTTTTCTTCGCCTGAATGAGCCAATTTTCTTGTTGAACTCATGTTCACATGAGGAACAACGTATCTTCTCTTGAAAAGGTTACACATCCAAACGACATGTCGGTAGTAGATTTCCGCATCTGTCGGTCACATAAATTACAAGCGGAGATTACCAAGTAAGGAAGAATAAATATCTCACGTCATTCACTATTGTGAGTTTTATGCATTACTGAAATTTTCTACCATAAGCTGGCGCAACACTGTGTAATATAAATCACAGTTCGCTAATAATATTGTAGTCTCTAGCACTTTCATCAGTCTCTAGCCTCTCTGATGGTATTTCTAATTCGTCTTCGTAGGTAATAAAAATGCGTATTTATTTTACCATGCGCGTTTTGCTTTATTCAGTCAGGGGTTAGAAATCAAACATTTGAAACTGAGGTTTTGGCTCTAGACCTAAAAACAGATAATTTCGTGATTTTTACTTACTGCAATAAGTGAAAATCATACTTCAATCTCTTATAAAACTATCTGTTTTAGATCAATAACCAAAACGAAAACTGTAAATACGTTTGATTACATACAACTGACAATGGTTTAATGAATAATACTAAACCCGTATCGTAAAATAAATACGCATTTTTTGTAGTTGAACAGACGAATTTGAAATCTTCTACGGACTTAATGGCCACACAAACAAAGTATCTAACCATCTTCCTGTCCGACCTACTACGAACATACTGTCGAGCAACTAGCGACTCGTTACACCTGTAGTCTATTACGGAACTGGTGATGATGATGATGGTGGTTGTTTGGTTTGTGGGGCGCTCAGGTGCGCGGTTATCAGCGCCCGTACAAATTTCCAACCTTTGCTCAGTTGCTCAGTCCAATCTCGCCACTTTCATGAATGATGATGAAATGATGAGGGCAACACAAACACCCAGTCATTTCGAGGCAGGTGAAAATCCCTGACCCTATTACGGAATTCTTGTCAAGCTAGAAATGAAGCATTTCCCTCCTACTCATAGCTTTGCCAGATGGCAAAGTCACATTTATTGCACAACACGTTATGTCTGTAGGAGAAGGGGACTATCACAGTGAAGCTGTGCGAGCAGGTCTCGAATCGTGCCTGGACAGATGACTTGGTAAGAACGTTACCTGCCACTGGCAAGGTTCCGGGTTCGAATCCCGATCCCGAAAACAGTTTTAATCTGCGAGGAAATGTCAAAACAGCGAACACTCATCTGCAGAGTAGGGTATTATGTGAGCTGTCGATGTTTCAACTCGCGACTTTTGGATTATCATATCTCTTTACATCTGACGCGAAACTGTAACCTTTTGCAAACAAACAAAAAAGTGCACGGTTGCGTTCTGGCAGCGAAGGTGGTCTAGCTGTACGTCAGACCGATTGGGAGCAGGCCAGTGTTACACTTTGATTCCACTTCTGCTCACTGCTATAAATTTTAATTCAGTGCTCTTATAACGAAATATTCGGACACTTAAAGTTGCGGGTCTGGTGAAGCTATTTCTGTTAGCAACTTAACAGAGAAAGGCGGAATCACGTTTGTCCAGAGGCCTACAAGTGCGTTGCTCATACACTGGCCGAGAAGCCAGAAAGGCAAGATGCCTGCTATGGATCACGAAGGACGCAGCAGATAGCAAGTGTGTGCCGACGGCATTGTGTTTGCCTCCAAGTAAATGTGCCGCACATATCAACCACCCGCAAATGGAGCGAGTGCAATGGCTTCACAGGCCCAACACGCAGCCACTACTCAACGGCGGCTTCTCAACAGCCAGCGTCGTATCCCAAATATGGTACATTGATGAGCGAAAATATTATGACCACCTACTTAAAAGCATGAGGTCCACTTCTGGAACTCAATTCAGTAGCGATTCTGCATGCCACCGATTAGACAAGTACACTATTGGCCATTAAAATTGCTACACCAAGAAGAAATGCAGATGATAAACGGGTATTCACTGGACAAATATATTATACTAGAACTGACATGTGATTACATTTTCACGCAGATGGGTTCACAGAACCTGAGAAATCAGTACCCAGAACAACCACATCTGGCCGTAATAACGGCCTTGATACGCCTGGGTATTGAGTCAGAGCTTCGATGGCGTGTACAGGTACAGCTACCCATGCCGCTTCAACACGATACCACAGTTCATCAAGAGTAGTGACTGGCGTATTGTGACGAGCCAGTTGGACAATGTGCTGGCCAGGGCAGCAGTGTAACATTTTCTGTATCCAGGAAGGCCCGTACAGGACCTGCAAACATGCGGTCGTGCATTATACTGCTGAAATGTAGGGTTTCGCAGGGATCGAATGAAGGGTAGAGCCGCAGGTCTTAACACATCTGAAATGTAACGTCCACTGTTCAGAGTGCCGTCAATGCGAACAAGACGTGACCGAGACGTCTAACCAATGGCACACCATACCATCACGCCGGGTGACACGCCAGTATGGCGATAAGGAATACACACTTCCAATGTGCGTTCACCGCGATGTCGCCAAACACGGATGCGACCATCATGATGCTGTGAACACAACCTGGATTCATCCGAAAAAATGACGTTTTGCCATTCGTGCACCCAGGTTCGTCGTTGAGTACACCATCGCAGGCGCTCCTGCCTGTGATGCAGCGTCAAGGGTAAACGTAGCCATGGTCACCGAGCTGATAGTCCATGCTGCTGCAAACGTCGTCGAACTGTTCCTGCAGATGGTTGTTGTCTTGCTAACGTCCCCATCTGTTGACTCAGGGATCGAGACGTGGCTGCACGATCCGTTACAGCCATGCGGATAAGATGCCTGTCATCGCGACTGCTAGTGATACGAGGCCGTTGGGATCCAGCACGACGTTCCATATTACCCTCCTGAACCCACCGATTCCATATTCTGCTAGCAGTCATTGGATCTCGACCCAGCAATGTCGCGATACGATAAACCGCAATCGCGATAGGCAACAATCCGACCTTTATCAAAGTCGGAAACGTGATTTCTCCTCCTCATTTCTCCTCCTCATACGAGACATCACAACAACAACGTTTCACCAGGCGACGCCGGTCAACTGCTATTTGTGTATGAGAAATTGGTTGGAAACTTCCCTCATGTCAGCACGTTGTAGGTGTCGCCACCGGCGCCAACCTTTTGTGAATGCTATGAATAGCTAATCATTTGCATATCACCGCAACTTCTTCCTGTCGGTTAAATTTCGCGTCTGTAGCACGTGATCTTCGTGGTGCAGCAACTTTAATAGCCAGTAGTGTACTTCATAGTTTCCCGAGTTTTATGGCACCAGATGGCTACGCACAAGTCACACTTCCCGTAATTTACGGGTGGTTGGTTGGTTTGTGAGCGCGGAGCTGGCGCCTTATAGTGTCCCAGTTGGGGTTCATCGGATTCAGGTACGCCGAATTTTATGGGCAAGACATCAGCGTGAGTTCACTATCATGCTCCTCAAACCATTACAGTACGATTCTGGCCGTGTGCGACCGACAGTTATCCTGGAGGAAGATGCCATCGCTGTTGAAGAAGACATCAAGCATGTGGGGTTACGGGTGGTCCCTAATAATGTTTATGTCACCTACAGCTGTCATGGTGCCTTCGATTACTACAGACAGTCCCATGGAAGCCAGGTGAATATCCCTCATAACATGAAACTGCTACCACCGGCCTGCGTACGGTGCGCGCTGCATGTTTCGAGTAGCAGTTTGCCCGGATTACGGCGTATCAGGACACGACCATCGTCCTGGTTCAACAATAAACTGGAGTCATCTGACGGGCGACAAGATTCCATTGATTGGCCGCTGTAATCACTATTGACGATGTTGCTGGGTCAACATGTGAGCACGTATGGACAGCCGTCTTCCACCACGTCCCGGAGCACACCCCCCCACAGGACCTCGCCTCGTTACTCCTCGCGTGTCCTTTGCGGCGGAACACCATGTTCAAGACTATGCGCTGAACTGTGTGCTTCGAAACACTTGTGCCTGCGCCAGCACTCTGCTCTGTCGTCAGATCTGCCACAGATCGCCACCTATCCAGCTTTAGAGAGTGTGCAAGTCTCCGATCCCTACCTTCTGTGATTAGATATGGACGTCCAACTTCTTGTCACCTACTCGTCGTTTCAGCATCCTTCAACCACTTTCCATAGATGCTCACGACTGTAGCACGCGAACAGCCGACCAGCTTCGCCCAAGCACTGGAACACACCAGTCTGGCTTTTGTCAAATTCGTTTCGGCTGATTTCCGGATTTGCGCCACTTATGATTCCCCATTCGTCTCTCCTCCGCTCACATACACTACTGGCCATTAAAATTGCTACACCACGAAGATGACGTGCTACAGACGCGAAACTGAACCGACAGGAAGATGATGCTGTGATATGCATATGATTAGCTTTCGGAGCATTCACACAAGGTTGGCGCCAGTGGCGGCACCTACAACGTGCTGACATGAGGAAAGTTTCTAACCATTTTCTCATACACAAACAGCAGTTGACCGGCTTTGCCTGGTGAAACGTTGTTGTGATGCCTCGTGTAAGGAGGAGAAATGCGTACTATTACGTTTCCGACTTTGATAAAGGTCGGATTGTAGCCTATTGCGATTGCGATTTATCGTATCGCGACATTTCTGCTCGCATTGTTCGAGATCCAATGACTGTTAGCAGAATATGGAATCGATGGGTTCAGGAGGGTAATACGGAACGCCGTGCTGGATCCCAACGGCCTCTTATCACTGGCAGTAGAGATGACAGGCATCTTATCCGCATGGCTGTAACGGATCGTGCAGCCACGTCTCGATATCCAAGTCAACAGATGGGGGCGTTTGCAGGACAACAACCATCTGCACGAACAGTTCGACGACGTTTGCAGCATGCTTTGGCTCAACAGCGTGAGAGTAAATACTGTTCCCATGTGCACCCACCAGATAATTTCCAATTGCATAATTTATCGAGGGATTAACAATCATTATTTCTTTGATATGCCCAGAGTTTTATCGATAATACACCTGATCCACAAACCTCATCCACTTCGTTATGTCCGGTACGCTCGTATTCCATTCTGCATTGACATTCATACTACCTGCTCCACCCTGGAAACTTTACCGCCATATACATCTAGTGTTCCTCTTCCTCACGTTCTATGCACTTTTCTCGAAAATGCTGTATTAGGTAGCTTGTCTTAGAGTCGTCTTGTACATGACCAACCCAGCACAACATTCTTCTCTTCAGCACTGTGGCGATGTTATGGTGTTTTTACAGCTCCCGTTTTACTTCATTTATTCTGATCTTCCAGGCTCTGGTATCATCAATGATTACAGATCCAAAAATATTTCTTAATACTTCCTTCTAGAATGTCAATAGTTTCTCATTTTTTTTAATCCTAAACGTTAGAGATTCACCTCCGTGGAAGAACACCGGCATTATAATACACAAATATGCGAATTTTGAAGTTGTAGCGAAGAGTTTTTTTATAAGCATGTTGCCATAACTGTACAGCGTTCTGTGAGTTGTTCAGTGATGTATATCTATTGTATATTGGTTTGTTGTCCTCACTGAAGAGGTCCCCAAGTACTTAAGAAGGTTCTCTCTCTTGGAGATTAAGATTAATCTGTCTACAGTCAAGAACGGAGTAATTATGTTTTCCTGAGTTCTATCTTCTCATTAACACGTAGTTCTGCTTTCTCATTATGTGGCGTATTTTATATATTACGCTCTTCTAGTAGACGTTCAGTAATGACTCGACAGTAACTCTACAAGGAAGCCAGGTTATACCAGGACCATACAAGAAATTTCTTGTCGCGTTTAAAGTTCAGATAATTAACAAGGAAGATCGTGCATTAATGAAAAGGGCGAAGCTTATCAGCCGAGAAACATTTTACAGATACTGAAAAAAAGAGGCTGATTAAACTCTCTACACAAAGTGTCTCAATACTAAAACTTACTTAACGCAAGCTTTCAATCTCGGGCTCTGCTGATCCTAAGAGCTGTACCGATGTGAAATCCACTCTGCTTTCCCTTTCGGAAAGGATGTTTACGAAAAACAGCAAATACAGTGTATTCTATCAGACCAGACTTTCTAGTTTCCATTTGCTGTTGTGTGTAACAATGCTTTGTTAACTATGAATGTGACCGCCCGACAATTTCGTCATGTGCAAAGTAATTGCGAATCATTTTGTCGAACACGCGCAAAATCTTTTTGATTTGATGTTTCTCACATCTCTCCACCTGCAGCCAGAATGGGTGCGAAAACACCAACTCTCTCAGAGACTCTCAAATTATACTCTTCATGTAAGCCCACACAAAAATATCGAGAGGAGTTACAACCAGGGATCTTAATAGGCCAAACATCCGGGTCACTTGAGGCTAGACATCTTCCTTTGAGTGTTTGGTCGAACTTATACCAGACTATTTGTAAACTACTGTGGAGTTTCATCATTAAGTAGCAACGAAGTTTGTAGCCGAAGAGTCAGTGCTATAAAAGAAGTTGGGCCGTATCTCGTGCCTATACCTCTACACGTGTTGGGGCATCCGTACGTTCGGGTGAAAAAGCTACGGCCCAAGGAAACGGGTATCAGGCAAACCCACTAGAATGCAAATGACAGAAGATCGTGTGTTTTCTTGATGCAACACACGGCAGCTTCGTCAGCTAAAAACAAAGGAGGCGCTCCAGAAGAGCCGAATGTCTCCTTTCTGAAAGCCACGGCGATTATTCGTAATAATGGTTCAAATGGTTCATATGGCTCTGAGCACTATGGGACTTAACATCGGAGGTCATCAGTCCCCTAGAACTTAGAACTACTTAAACCTAACTAACCTAAGGACATCACACACATTCATGCCCGAGGCAGGATTCGAACCTGCGATCGTAGCGGTCGCGCTGTTCCAGACTGAAGCGCCTAGAACCGCTCGGCCACACCGGCTATTCGTAATAGTACTGGAACTTTTGCTCATGGACTATTACAGACATCACTTGGGTTTACTTAAAATATAACCTCTAAAGCCGCGTACAGAACATCAATAGGCAACTCTGAATACCGTCTTAGGAGACCAATGGCCATTCCGCAATCGCGATACATTTCCTCAAGAGTTTCGCCACCTCAAAAGAAGTAAAATTTTGCGAGTATACACGCTATTAATTCTGAATAGTTATAAGCAAACTTTGATACCATGTACAAGACCACTGTGCCAAATTCATTTATTTAGTTAGCATAGGTAACCATTACATAAGTATCAAGTCACCGTGAGATATATAATCCCGTTTAAGACATAAGAGGTAGATCACTCTCTGTATAAGATTTCGTAATCTGACTTGAAATATATAAGTAATAAACACGCATCAAAAAAAGTTCTGCATCACCCAGGTTCCCAGAACACCAGAAGACAACGTGTTGACTGGATATTCCATCACAGACACACTCCCTTTGACTGTTCAGAGATGTCACTAAACCCGCCCAAAGAGGTAAACAACCGTATATGAGCAGCGCCTATTAGATGGAGGGGGTCCGACAGCCGATCAGTTCCAGTCATTCCACCAGGAAGCAGGTACACGGCTCGTGTAGTACGTAGTTCAACCATGCCTACACGGTCAATACCGCGCTTCGATCGCGTTCGCATTCTTACTTTGTGCCAGGAAGGGTTCTCAAAAAGGGAAGTGTCCAGGCGTCTCGGAATGAACCAAAGCGATGTGAAATGGTCGTACGGGAAAATCCCCACTTCATCGCTACCTCGGACATGCTGTGTCACATCGCTCATGCGCGGACTATAACACCATGTTCAAACTCACTTAAATCTTGAGAACCTGCCACTGTAGCAGCAGTAACCGATCTAACAACTGCGCCAGACACTTGTCTTATATGCGCGTTGACAGGCGCCTTATTCTACCTGTTTACATATCTCTGTATTTGAGTACATATGCCTATACCAGTTTATTTGGCGCTTCAGTGTATATTGTGGTAAACTGACTAATTCCTATCGCGAGAATAAATTACAGCGGCAATAACCTTTTGGGGATAGCGCAATCAGCCGTCACCAGATCGCGGGAGGAGCGAAAGCTCGACAATTTGACAGAACATGATGGCAAACTCTTATTTATTGATTAGTTGCCGTTGTTACATACGACATATACTCTAGAAGGTAGCCGGCCGGAGTGGCCGTGCGGTTCTAGGCGCTACAGTCTGGAGTCGAGAGACCGCTACGGTCGCAGGTTCGAATCCTGCCTCGAGCATGGATGTGTGTAATGTCCTTAGGTTAGTTAGGTTTAATTAGTTCTAAGTTCTAGGCGACTGATGACCTCAGAAGTTAAATCGCATAGTGCAGTGCTCAGAGCCATTTGAGAGCCTAGAAGGTATTTCAGTCCGTGTTTCACAGTTATTTACATTATTAAAATCCAAAGTGCCATACAAACGCTAAGGCAGGTCGTGGATATAGTGCCAACAGAAATCACTAGATCACGGGTCAAACAAAAGATCGAACACAACCCGAGATTTGCCGAACTGTGACGTTAATTGTTCGATTAGTTCGAGTCGTGCACAAGCACAGCCCTTCTTGAAACACTGAAAACTGAGCTGAAACAATAGAACATCAATTCTCCAAAACCACAATGATATGCTTATGGCAAAATGTAACAATAGATGGCGCAAAAGTCAGAGCCGGAAGCCCATATGTTTATGAATGCTGCAGGTGATGTTTTCATTCGTCGCATTCTGCTAACACCCAGTGATTCAACTATGCCCTTCAATATAAAGCCATTACAGTTCCATATGCACCTTGTATTCGCTATGAGCATCAACAAGGCACAGAGCCAATCACTGTGTGTGGCAGATATTATTCCGGCCAATGCCAGCCACTGCACCTAGTATTGGAATAAATACAGGGTGATCAAAAAGTCAGTATAAATTTGAAAACTTAATAAACCAAGGAATAATGTAGATAGAGAGGTAAAAATTGACACACGTGCTTGGAATGACATGAGGTTTTATTAGAACAAAAAAAAAAGTTCACAAAATGTCCGACGGATGGCGATGGACAGCAAAACTGCTACCGTGACGGGTGAGAGGTACGCCGATATGTTACAGAATCGCATCATCCCCAGCCTGGCTGATAAACACCTGCTAGAACGTAAGATGTTTATGCAGGATGGCGCTCCACCCCATATTGCTAGACGCGTGAAAGATCTCTTGCGCGCGTCATTTGGTGATGATCGTGTGCTCATCCGCCACTTTCGTCATGCTTGGCCTCCCAGGTCCCCAGACCTCAGTCAGTGCGATTATTGGCTTCGGGGTTACCTGAAGTCGCAAGTGTATCGTGATCGACCGACATCTCTAGGGATGCTGAAAGACAACATCCGACGCCAATGCCTCACCATAACTCCGGACATGCTTTACAGTGCTGTTCACAACATTATTCCTCGACAACAGCTATTGTTGACGAATGATGGGCATATTGAGCATTTCCTGTAAAGATCATCATCTTTGCTTTGTCTTACTTTGTTATGCTAATTATTGCTATTCTGATCAGATGAAGCGCCCTCTGTCCGTCATTTTTTGAACGTTTGTATTTTTTTGGTTCTAATAAAACCCCATGTCATTCCAAGCATGTGTGTCACTTTTTACCTGTCTCTCTACATTATTCCGTGATTTATTCAGTTTTCAAATTTATACTGACTTTTTGATCACCCGATATATGAAATTAATATTGTGCAGAATGGCGGGAACTGTACACGTACATAACTAACTACTAGGGTATAAAATTTCCCTAGCAGGGCACTTTTTTTGAAGTAAACAGTGTCAGAGAAGAAGTTAATAAAAGCTGAGAGGCAGTTAGGTTTAGCTGACTGCGCCTTTGAGTGCTAATGGAAAGAGTCCCGCACGGCTACATCCGAGAGCAGCGGATATTTACGCTCAGTTTGACCGCTGCAAATCAAACAACTCGCAGCCTGGCGGTTTGCATCGGCAGTTGGGTGCGAACGATGCCGTGAAAAGGATCTACGTATCAACCTGTCCTTTAGAATTGAAATACACGGGTTTTGCTTGGCTTTCGAACGATATAAATTCTTTGAAAGTTCAAACACTCTTCGTTAACCTCTTTGACAACTGAACCTCTCATCGTTATGCTAGTTAGCTTTAAGCTGTGCCACTGTACAATCTTTAAAGAACACCTGCGATCAGGAAAATCTTTCTGGCGCATACAATTTCCAATAAGAGAGAAGGGTCGTTGTTATAATGAGATGGCCTCCCGCTTGTTTTACCAAGGAATTGTTCTGCTAAGGAATATGAAATTGGATTTTTTCCAATTTACATTCTTGCATTACGGCGGAGATGAGTAGGAGACCAGTATTATGCTAAGCAACAGACTTTGCTCGTGAAACGAGTTTCTTGCGGAAAGTAGAGAAATAACGTCACCAATAAAGTTGTTAACAGATCAATAGGAAGGATATAAGTCATGGTTCCAAAATATTAACACGAATTATTTACAGAAGAATGGAAAAACTGGTAAAAGCCAACCTCGGGGAAGGTCACTTTGGATTTCGGATAAATGTACGAACACGCGAGGCAATACTGACATCAAATGGCTCTGAGCACTATGGGACTCAACTGCTGTGGTCATAAGTCCCCTAGAACTTAGAACTACTTAAACCTAACTAACCTAAGGACATCACACACATCCATGCCCGAGGCAGGATTCGAACCTGCGACCGTAGCGGTCACACGGTTCCGGACTGCGCGCCTAGAACCGCGAGACCACCGCGGCCGGCAATACTGACATCACCACATATCTTAGAAGATAGGTAAAGGAAAAGCAAACACACATTTAAAGCATTTATAAACTTCGAGAAAGATTTTGACAATGTTAACTGGGATATTCTCTTCGAAGTTCTGAAGATAGCAGGGGTAAAATACAGGGAGAGAAGGCTATTTACAACTTGTACAGAAACCAGACGGCAGTTATAACAGTCGAGAGGCATGAAAGGGAAGCAGTGGTTGAGAAGGGCGTGAGACAGGGTTGTAACCTATCACCGATGTTATTCAATCTGTACACTGAGCAAGCATTTAAGGAAACTAAATAAAAACTTGGATTAGGAATTAAAGTTCATGGAGAAGAAATAAAAACTGAGGTTTACCAATTGCACTGTAATTCTGTCACAGACAGCAAACGACTGGAAGAGCAATTGAATTTAATTGACAACAGGGAGGATATAAGACGAACATCAACAAAAGCAAAACAAAGATTACGGAAAGTAGTCGAATTCAATCAGGCGATGGTGAGAGAAATAGATTAGAAAATGAGACACTTACAGTAGTAGATGAGTTTTGTTATTTGTGCAGTAAAATAACTGATGATGGCTGAAGTAGAGAGGCTATAAAATTTAGACTGGCAATGGCAAGAAAAGCATTTGTGAAGAAGAGAAATATGTCAACATCGAATATAGATTTGTGTGTTAGGAAGTCTTTTCTGAAAGTATTTTTATGGAGTGCAGCCATGTGTGGAAGTGAAACATGGATGATAAGCAGTTTAGACAAGAAGAAAATGGAGGCTTGTGAAATGTGGTGCTCCAGAAGAATACTGAAGATCAGTTGGGTAGGCCACGTAACTAATGAGGAGATACTGAACGGAAGTGGGGAGAAAAGAAAGTTGTGGTATAACCTGACTAAAAGAAGGGACCTGTTGATAGAACACATTCAAAGACTTCAAGGGCTCAGCAGTTTAGTGTTGGAGGAAAGTGAGTGTGTGTGTGTGTGTGGGGGGGGGGGGGGCTGTAGAAATTGCTAAGGGAGACCAAGAGGTGAATCAGTAAGCAGGTTCTGGAGGATATGGGTTGCAGTTGTTATTCGGAGACCAAGAGGCTTGCACATGACGGAGTAGAATGGAGAGCTGCAGCAAAATATTCGTGCTGAAGCGCGTAACAACAAGAAAAGAACAGCATATAAGTGCATCATTTGAGCCGACACACGACCTTAGGCGTGTCTCTTGACTCTTACTTTACATGTTATGTTTTATGTACAAATCAGTACGAATCACAGAATCATTTGGAACCGTTGATGAACAACGTTAACACAAGTACAATAGTGTCCGCTTTCCGGTATTTCTTTTGTCGGTGGAAGCAGGTGAGTCACGTATACACGAAGAGTTGCCGAAGTAAAACTCAGTCCCGTCTTTAATGTGTGTTGTTTATGCCGACTAACGAAAGGTAACACTTATCGACATTTGAGCAGTGTATTTAGATATAAACTATGCACTAGAACAACCAAGGAACTGAAGTAGCTCGGGACAGCGTCGTTTTACTGTTGCAGAAACTGAGTGCCTTGTTGCCACAGAAGAATCGTGAACGAATCGTAGGAATCGATTCGCAATGTGAGAATGAATCGTAGGAATCGAATCAGGAAAAAGAATCGTGTTGCCCAACTCTAGTGTGTGTGTGTGTGTGTGTGTGTGTGTTTGGCAGCTGGGGTAACAATACGGTCGAATGGCGCCGGGGTATTATTTACCGAACGAACTGGGGATGATAGGCAACTAACACATTGCAGGCACTTCGAAATCTCACACTGGTGGTTAACTATCCGCACTCCTGTTATCCAAAGACCATGGTAACGATGGTTTTAATTACGGATGATCAAAGGCTACCGACTCGCACCGATGACCGATATTTGCTGTCATGCACTCACTGGAATAGCAACGCGACGCGGTGCCAACCACTGCCGCCCTCGCTGGAACGACCGGAAGAGTGATATCATCGGGTAGTGTGCGCAGAAGGCAGAACGTGTCGTGTGTGCGAGGCGACCAGCCGCGTGTGGAGCGCCCACCGTTCTCGATGGAACGGATTCTTTTCACCTGGCATGCCAGCATGTTCAGGACACTGGGCTGCAGTGCAATCTGACTAGTCCTGCTTTAGCTTCCACAGTAATTCCATTAAACATCTGTAAAAGAGATGCCTTAGGCGTGGAAATCTCTCTATGCTCGACCCTGGATGCACAGATTCCTGTTTCCGCATCACTTAATTACGGCACAATCCTTTAGGACTGCCATTGCACAGATGATTTTAAACAGTGTACTTTTGACATAAGAAACTAATGGCAGAAAAGACTTATGTTTTTTTACTAAAGTAAGCTTTTTAAACCTTATAGGAACCAATTAAGCTCCTAGAAATCTAATTAAGAGACACCTGCTGATCAAAGGGATCACCAACCTTCGTGTTTTGCGAAAGCTTATTTGCCATCACGTAAGATCTTGCTGTTGACGTGCAGCTTCGGCTGTAATGAACTGTTGTTAAACTCGTAGCACGTAGTCAGAATGACGACCGCCAACTTTAATACACGCATTAAAATATAATTTGCTGACCGAACTCAACTTTCTTTTCCCTTGTGCTTACCTCGTCTAACACGGGGTCCACTCTTTCACAATTTGGCAAATTTTATTTTGTTATTTAAACTGGTGGTCAGATGCCCTTCCTAACGTCACGGTCATCAAAGGATTGAACTCTTATGTGCCTTCTCTGAGTGAATTGCGTAAACTTTATTCTGTCTGTTATATTTTGTTTGTGTGACTATTCTCTGCGGCGGAATTTTGGGGACCAGCCCAGCATTTGCCAAAATAAGCGCGAGAAACCGCCGAAAAACCGCACTGAGACTGGCCGATGTACCAGCCCGCAGTCGTTAATCCACCGCGTTTATTCGAAAAAAATGGTTCAAATGGCTCTGAGCACTATGGTACTTAACTTCTGAGGTCATCAGTCCCCTAGAACTTAGACCTACTTAAACCTAACTAACCTAAGGACATCACACACATCCATGCCCGAGGCAGGATTCGAACCTGCGACCGTAGCGGTCGCGCGGTTCTAGACTGAAGCGCCTAGAACCGCTTGGCCACTCGGGCCGGCGTGTATTCGATTCGGGTCTAGCCCACCTCCCTGTCTTGCAAGCTAGCGCGCTGCGCATTACGCTACGAGCAGTTCATTGACAGATCTGAACTCTGGGATCAAAACCATCTGGCACCATTGGACGCCAGCACTGTTTATTAAAAATTTGAGTTTCACGGGCAAGGTAACCGCGGCTGATTCGCGTATCTTCTGCCACATGATACAAAACCGTATCTTTAAAATTTTCTGTGCGAAATATTATTCGTCGAGAAAATTAGTCAAATCTGTAACTTTAACGTTCTATTTTCAGTTTACAAACACGTGGTCACACGCATTGCTCATTCAAGGCCTAGTATCGCCCGAAATAGCCATTTGCAACTACTTATTTCTTATCTAAAATTAATGTGTTTTGGTAAAGTCTTAAATTTGACCCTAAAGGTTTGAGATACCTTCATAGAGATAACATTCTTCGTGTTTGTGTACTGCCCGATTCCTACAGGGCCACAGAGTCCGAAATGGAGGACAAGATGGGGCACGTACCACCTCCCCGATTCTGACAAGGGAACCTCCCCATCGCACCCCCCTCAGATTTAGTTATAAGTTGGCACAGTGGATAGGCCTTGAAAAACTGAACAAAGATCAATCGAGAAAACAGGAAGAAGTTGTGTGGAACTATGAAAAAAATAAGCAAAATATACAAACTGATTAGTCCATGCGAAAGATAGGCAGCGTCAAGGTTAGCATTACGTCAGGAGCGCCGTGATCCCGTGGTTAGCGTGAGGAGCTCCGGTACGAAAGGTCCTTGGTTCAAGTCTTCCATCGAGCGAAAAGTTTAATTTTTTTTATTTTCAGGCAATTCATTTGTTGCAGTTTATGTGGCAAACTCTTATGTTTTCATCACTTTTTGGGGAGTGATTATCAGATCCACAAGAGAACCTAAATCGGGCAAGGTAGCAGAATCTTTTTACCCATTCGCCAAGTGTACAAGTTAGGTGGGTCGACAACATATTACTGTCATGTGACGCACATGCCGTATAGTATATATCATACGTGTTTTCCTGTGGAGGAATCGGTTGACCTATGACCTTGCGATCAAATGTTTTCGGTTCCCATTGGAGAGGCACGTTCTTTCGTCTACTAATCGCACGGTTTTGCGGTGCGGTCGCAAAACACAGACACTAAACTTATTACAGTGAACAGAGACGTCAATGAACGAACGGACAGATCATAACTTTGCGAAAATAAAGAAAGTAAACTTTTCACTCGAGGGAAGACTTGAACCAAGGACCTCTCGTTCTGCAGCTGCTCACGCGAACCACGGGACCACGGCGCTCCTGAGCTCATATTCTCCTTGATGCTGCCTATCTTGCACATGGACTACTCAGTTTGTATATTTTGCTTATTTTTTTCATAGTTCCACACGACTTCTTCCTGTTTTCTCGATTGACCTGTGTTCAGTTTTTCAAGGCCTATCCACTGTGCCAACTTATAACTAAATCTGAGGGGGGTGCGATGGGGAGGTTCCCTTGTGAGCAGAATTTTTTACTCTTAACAGAACTATTACCAATTTATAGCGATGGTTGTCTGCGACTCTACTAAACTGAGATTTAACATTGCCAAGAGGGACGGGAAATAATGTGACTTCGCAATCACGGTTTTCTTTCATGTCGCGCTGATCACGGGAAAGTATGATGTGTGCTTGATGCGGCGACGGTTTCGGTGCTATTCTGCAGTCAAGATTAATGCGAATCTTTCCACAACAGTTTCAAAATAGTGTATACAATCTTCTATCTGTAGCTTTCACGTACAGGCCTTAACGAGTTGCAGAAAGGGACCAGCCCAACACATTAGCGCTGGGATTCCGACGTCAGTTCCCAGCACAACTTGAAAATGCCAGCCAGCAGTGTACTTGCCCGTTATCCGTCCAAAATTCCCATAAGGTCACCCTCTTCCCTTTGTTGCACAACGTAATCACAACTGTAACGTACTGTTTGTCTCTGGACGTAGAAGACCAGTGCTGGAGTGCTGATTCTGCATCCAGTTTTACACGACGGAGCTACTTTAGTGGACTCTGAAGACCATTGGCATGTTAAAATGTACGAGGTGAACATCTATACATCTATGGAGCAAAATAAAATTTCCGGGAAAATTAAATACTATTTTATGCACTAGAAGAAAAAGTGAAATATCAGGGCTGAAAAAAATGTCTACTCCAGGTAACTGGGAACTGCTCAAACTTTGCAGCACATGCAGTAATAGAGCTACGAATTCTACACTTCAAATGGCGTGGCTGCTCAATGAAGTGCCAAACTGACGATAGACTCATAGTCGTATACGGGTCCCAAGTTACACTTCGCCCAATCAACATAAAAAATATAGCTTACAAAACATAATTTATTCAACTTTGGTTATGGCAGTGATCATTTAAAAAATGGAAATAGTGAAAGAAATGTAATAAAACAATTAATATGATCAGTCTTTACGTCCTGTACGCAAACAAAGTGACACCAGAGTCGAATAAGCGTTTTGTTAAGTTTATGCACTGATTCTCTGCATTAACGTGGCTTCTTTGTTGGTTCTTTTTGTTGATACACAACACGATTTTTTCACTAGTTTTTTTTTAAATTACACATTTTTAATTTTCAGTGTCAACCAAACATTACTGGAATATGAACTAATTTTTGTGAATATTTTCAAGTCGCATATCCTGGATTAAATAATGTGAGATTATAATTTCAGACCGTTGATGCTATAAAGGTGGCATCTATATTCATACTAATAATATAATAAGATGTACTTTGCGTATGCTATTGAAATATGTTTACCGTTTAGGTACGTTAAAAGAACTAAATGGGTAGCTATCAATCGTTAGAAATAAAATAGGTTTTGTACACGTCCTGTCAGTATTTGGTTCTTGGGTTTCCACACTCACCGAATCAGTTATATAAAAATGGCAATTTTGGAATGTTGTCTCCTTTCTGCGAACGCCTATGTCAACGTGCAACTTCACCGGACTTACTTCTTGGATTAGCCAAGTGAACATCTTCATCTGAATCCCACAGAGCATTTTAGCGGAGCTGTAGAGATACGAGTTCCAGCTCGCAGTCTTCCGCAGTGCCTTATGACACTGCGGAAAGGAATGAAGGAATATTAGATTTGACGTCCCGTCTACCATAATGTCATTAGAGACAGAGCTGAAGCCACAATTGGTAAAGGAAATTCGGCGTGTCTTTCTCAAAGGAAGCATCACTTTAAGCGAATAAGAAAGAAACTAAATCTCCTCACGAAACGGGGTCCACTATCTTACAACTGCGTCACCTCGCTTATTATGACAGTGAGGGCAACTTCACTAGGGGTCTACATCTACATCTACATTTATACTCCGCAAGCCACCCAACGGTGTGTGCCGGAGGGCACTTAACGTGCCACTGTCATTACCTCCCTTTTCTGTTCCACTCGCGTATGGTTCGCGGGAAGAACGACTGCCGGAAAGACTCCGTGCGCGCTCGAATATCTCTAATTTTACATTCGTGGTCTCCTCGGGAGGTATAAGTAAGGGGAAGCAATATATTCGATACCTCATCCAGAAACGCACCCCCTCTAAATCTGGACAGCAAGCTACACCGCGATGCAGAGCGCCTCTCTTGCAGAGTCTGCCACTTGAGGAGAGGAGATTAGTGTTTAACGTCCCGTCGACAACGAGGTCATTAGAGACGGAGCGCAAGCTCGGGTGAGGGAAGGATGGGGAAGGAAATGCGGCCGTGCCCTTTCAAAGGAACCATCCCGGCATTTGCCTGAAGCGATTTAGGTAAATCACGGAAACCCTAAATCAGGATGGCCGGAGACGGGATTGAACCGTCGTCCTCCCGAATGCGAGTCCAGTGTGCTAACCACTGCGCCACCTCGCTCGGTACTCTGCCACTTGAGTTTGCTAAACATCTCCGTAACGCTATCACGCTTACCAAATAACCCTGTGACGAAACGTGCCGCTCTTCTTTGGATCTTCTCTATCCCCTCTGTCAACCCGACCTGGTACGGATCCCACACTGATGCGCAGTACTCAAGTATAGGTCGAACGAGTGTTTTGTAAGCCACCTCCTTTGTTGATGGACTACATTTTCTAAGGACTCTCCCAATGAATCTCAACCTGGCACCCGCCTTACCAACAATTAATTTTATATGATCATTCCACTTCAAATCGTTCCGTACGCATACTCCCAGATATTTTACAGAAGTAACTGCTAACAGTGTTTGTTCCGCTATCATATAATCATACAATAAAGGATCCTTCTTTCTATGTATTCGCAATACATTACATTTATGTATGTTAAGGGTCAGTTGCCACTCCCTGCACGAAGTGCCTATCCGCTGCAGATCTTCCTGCATTTCGCTACAATTTTCTAATGCTGCAACTTCTCTGTATACTACACATCATCCGCGAAAAGCCGCATGGAACTTCCGACACTATCTACTAGGTCATTTATATATATTGTGAAAAGCAATGGTCCCATAACACTCCCCTGTGGCATGCCAGAGGTAATTTTAACGTCTGTAGACGTCTCTCCATTGAGAACAACATGCTGTGTTCTGTTACATGTGTGGTATCGCTTTTCTGGAAATCGCGCCCCTTATTGACTTTACTTCCGGTGTGTTAAATTAACCCATCCATTTTGCACATTTTAAATGTGTTAGTCTAAAAAGAAATCTCTGTTTGGAACTGTGTTTTCATGTTTTATTCACGATTTTTGGTATTTATAAACTAAATTTTATCATGCTTAGTACACACCTTTCGAGTTATTTACCGGATGTCACTCTTAAGAGTCAACAGGCGTATTTTCTCTTTTGCTTTGACAGATGTTTTGAATTTCATGTTTGCAATGTGTAGGTGGAGTCAGACTGAACAAATACCCCTCATCATGTCTTTCATGCAACGCCCAGTGTCGGCAGGCAGCGTCGTTTTGTTTCGCGCTACAAACAAAACGATTTTTAAAGCGGAATTTTACGTCCCCATTCGATAGAGCGGTCCCATCGCTTCTGCATGTCGGTAGCAGTCAACGCGAAGCCCGACAGCTCTGTCGCTCCTCGAGCACTTGTTATTGTCCGCGTTTTACAGTCCCCGGTTCACGAATATCGTTAAAACGAATGACGTACTAGACTAATTTGGGAATATCGAATGAATACGGAAAATTCTGTTTTTAAAACAATTTTGTTTGTAACAGGAAACAAACCGACGCTTTCCGCCGACACGGGGCGCGCATCAAAGACGTGGCGAGCAGTATTTATTTGAGCAGACGCCAGCTACATACTGAAAAAAATAAACTGCAAATATCTGCTACAGCACCAGATAAAATGCACCTGGTCATTCTTAGGAAGCCACCCCGTATATTCACGATTCTTCCTTGAGTTACGGAAACCAGTGTAGTTCAAGAAGGCGATTATCAGAGAATACAATACACGGCAACTGCTTTACATTTGTGGAAAAATTTATAGTAAGCAAGACTAATCATGCGCCAACTAAACTGGTTGTTAACAATGGGACGCCACATAGGTTGCCATCGTCTTCTTCACAGGCCACGTCTTCACTGCAAACAGAAGTTTCTAGTTTCTGCAAAAACTTAATTCCTATACAGTGACAAAGCAAGAAAAGACGAAGCTGTACAGATACCGCCGTCTTCACCTTGAATTTTACGCTACAGATTTGCTTCGCAGCAGCAGCAGCAGCAGCAGCAGTAGCACGTAACACCTGTGAATCCCCTACATGTGATCCTTCCTGCACTTCGGCACCACTTCTCCAGGTCCCTACATTCTAAGAAGCTACTCCATAGAGCGTGCCCTCTGCATTGTGCCTTAGGTGCTCTCTGAAGAGGAGAAATTCTGCGATTCAATATCCCGCTTTGACTGTAGGAAAGTAATAAGGGAGCTCTGTTCCACCGTCTTGGACAAAGCCACTGCCTTCCTTCGACCCTTTGAATCTCAGTTGCTACCTGTGATCGCACCTGCAGACTGCACGTGTGGAAGGCGAAGGCTTCCGCTAATACGAGTATCGCGCTCCTCCAACTTCTTTGCGGTCACCGAACAATTTACCGAAATCAGAGACTAGTAATTACGTTGAACGGAATTGTACACTAATTACAATAATTACTAAATCAAGAAGAAAACAATTACAATTATTAGAACTATTTACATACGACATCAATTGTTTGACGTTCTGTCTTTCTTGTAAAAAACTTGACTGCTATTTAAGCTGACACTGAGACGGAAGTGGTAAGACTTAAGATTCTGTGAAATGTCCAGGTTGCTCTCTAAAATACTAGTACTATCTGGGCGGCTATCTCACCCACGATTTTTCTAAGTTCTCGGCCAGCCACATAGCCCTGTGTGGGTACTTTAGCCTTTCTTCTTGATTATGCAGGTTAAAAAAGTTTTGAAACATTTCATGGCACTTAGAGGATCTTACAGGTTGCGTGATAGTACGTATGTTCGGGTGGAAGTTGGTGAAGTTGGAAGAGAGGGCAATTTTAAGCATTATATTACGAGACCTATTTTCAGTACTTAGACGTTTTAACGACAATCGTTTCTGACTAATTTAGTAAGGCGCTGATAAGTTCAGTGCTCGCCCATATCTACCCTCCCTCCACACACACACACACACACACACACACACACACACACACACACACACACACACACACACACACACTCTCTCTCTCTCTTCTCACCATATTGACCTTAATTCCGCTGGTTTCTCCAGTTTTCCCAACCTTGTTTCCTTTTCAAATCCCCTGCAATATACACTTGTGTCCAAGATTAAAGCAACAAACGGAAATTTGGCAAAATTGCCTTTATTTTGCCACAAAACAAAAAAACAGGAGATTGCAAAGTAGAAACAATGGAAAGACTACAGAACGCAAACAACTGCAACAGGGTTTGTGATTTCCTGTCAGACAGGTCACAGTTCGTAGTAATTGACGGAAAGTCATCGAGTAAAACAGAAGTGATTTCTGGCGTTCCCCAAGGTAATGTTATAGGCCCTTTGCTGTTCCTTATCTATATAAACGATTTGGGAGACAATCTGAGGAGCCGTCTTACGTTGTTTGCAGATGACGCTGTCGTTTATCGACTAATAAAGTCATCAGAAGATCAAAACAAATTGCAAAACAATTTCAAAGATATCTGAATGGCGCGAAAATTGGCAGTTGACCCTAAATAACGAAAAGTGTGAGGTCATCCACATGAGTGCTAAAAGGAATTCGTTAAACTTCGGCTGCACGATAAATCACTCCAATCTAAAAGCCGTAAATTCAACTAAATACCTAGGTACTACAATTACGAACAACTTAAATTGGAAGGAACACATAGAAAATGTTGTGGGGAAGGCTAATCAAAGACTGCGTTTTATTGGCAGGACACTTAGAAAATGTGACAGATCTACTAAGGAGACTGCCTACACTACGCTTGTCCGTCCTCTGTTAGAATACTGCTGCGCGGTGTGGGATCCTTTACCAGATAGGACTGACGGAGTACATCGAAAAAGTTCAAAGAAGGGCAGCCCGTTTTGTATTATCGCGAAATATGGGAGAGAAAGTGTCACAGAAATGATACAGGATTTGGGCTGGACATCATTAAAAGAAAGGAGTTTTTCGTTGCGACGGAATATCTTCGCGAAATTCCAATCACCAACTTTCTCCTCCGAATGCGAAAATATTTTGTTGACACCGAACTACATAGGGAGAAACGATCACCACGATAAAATAAGGGAAACCAGAGCTCGTACGGAAAGATATAGGTGTTCGTTCTTTTCGCTCGCTATACGAGATTGGAATAATAGAGAATTGTGAAGGTGGTTCGATGAACCCTCTACCAGGCACTTAAATGTGTTTTGCAGAATATCCATGTACATGTAGATGCATAACAGTAAACGAAAAGGTTCTTCGTTTTTTCCAACTTAACAGATTCGCACAAACATTGCGGCAACTGGTTAATGTGCTCACTTTTGGGCGTGACCAACTCTGGCAGCAATACAGATCTAACAACGACGGAGCACGCTGTGAGTAACGTAATGAATGTCATGTTGAGGCAATAACGCCCATTCTTCCTGCGGAGCTGCTCGCAAGTCTTGCAGAGTGGTCGGTGGATGCTGACGTGATGCAACCCGTCTCCCTAGTTCATCCCATATATGCTCTATGGCAGGGCTTCCCAACGTGTTGTCCGCGGACCCCTTAGGGGTCCGCCGGCTCTTTCTAAGGGGTCCGCAGCCACCTTTCACCAAATCGTGTAAAATAATGAGTAAAATTATTGAATAAAAGTGTGTAAAACGTGTACTTTTACTTCAGGTCGTATTCCCAAGCAGCCTTTGCGGTTCCTAAGTGAGAACGCATAAACAGTTTAGTGTTGGTGAATGCGGCTTCTCTGATCGACTGTTTAGCAACAATACGGGGATCGTTTGTGCGCCGGCTCACGGCGCTAGATGCGCTGAAACCTTTCACGCATGCGCGGAGCGAGCTTTGTCGACCAATCACAGCGCTCGCTGGCACATATGCAGCCCCAGGCATCATTAAATGTTTAACTTGCCTTGTCAGTGCACTACCTGTTTCATAAGTCGATTTTTGACAAGTTTATTACTTCTACCATGGTGGCTGAAGTCAGGATTATTGAAGAAGGGTGCGGTTTCTCCATCGCCTTCACAACAAGGGAAGTTTCCAGTTGAAATGAATGAGGAGGGAGGACGACCAAAGGAAGAACAATCACAAGAAGCTCCAAAGACTATTGATACTTGGGGGGGGGGTCATTGGGAACATGGCACTTGCATTAAGAAGCTTTCAGTTCCCACAGGTTTCGCTCTGAAATTTAAAGTTACTGTGCTCTTGATTGACTAGGGGTCCGCCAAGGATTTTCGACTGTAGAAGGGGTCCGCCAGCTGAAACGGTTGGAAAGCCCTGCTCTATGGGATTCAAATCAGGAGATCGTGCAGGCCACGCCATGCGTGCAGTATTTTCCGTTTCCAAGAAAACATCAATTACTCGTTCTCTATGAGGTCGAGCACTATCGTCCATCAATACGAAGTCTGGGCGCACAGCAAGTCGCAACAACCGTACATAAGAAGAGCGGCGCGTTTCGTCACAGGGTTATTTGGTAAGCTGGATAGCGCTACGGAGATGTTTAGCAAACTCAAGTGGCAGACTCTGCAAGAGAGGCGCTCTGCATCGCGGTGTAGCTTGCTCGCCAGGTTTCGAGAGGGTGCGTTTCTGGATGAGGTATCGAATATGTTGCTTCCCCCTACTTATACCTCCCGAGGAGATCACGAATGTACAATTAGAGAGCTTCGAGCGCGCACAGAGGCTTTCCGGCAGTCGTTCTTCCCGCGAATCATACGCGACTGGAACAGGAAAGGGAGGTAATGACAGTGGCACGTAAAGTGCCCTCCACCACACACCGTTGGGTGGCTTGCGGAGTATAAATGTAGATGTAGATATCCCAAGATCTAGTCACGGCAGTTAAACCTTTCCGATTCACCCGTATAGCTTCATGAATAGGTGTTCGAGTGGGCCGGCCGTAGGGGCCGAGCGGTTCTAGGCGCTACAGTCTGGAACCGCGCGACCGCTACGGTCGCAGGTTCGAATCCTGCCTCGGGCATGGATGTGTGTGATGTCCTTAGGTTAGTTAGGTTTAAGTAGTTCTAAGTTCTAGGGGACTGATGACCTCAGCTGTTAAGTCCCATAGTGCTCAGAGCCATTGGAACCATTTGTTCGAGTGGTCAACATAATCCCTGCCCACACCATTACTGATCCTCCTCGATATCGTGCTCTACGTTCCCTTCAGGTGTGAATCCGTCGAGAATCACTCTCCAGTCCGGGACTCATCTGTGAAAAGAACATAGGTCCACTCTTCGACTGTCCAGGTGGCCCGTTGACGACTCCACTCTAGACGTTCCCTTCTGTGAAGACGGGTCAGAGGCACACATACAGCAGGTCTCTGACAATAAAGGCCAATCTGTCTAAGCCTTCTGTACACCGTTTGCCTCGATACAACAGGTTCACTGGATGCTGCGAGGTCCGATGCCAGCTGCTGCGTACTACTAAGCCGGTACCGTCGTGGCCTTACAGCCAAATGACTGTCCTCCCTTTCTGATGTCACACGTGGTCCACCCTGTCCTGGTATTCGGGATACAGTTTCGGTCTCCATAAACTGTCGCCACATCCGGGAAACAACAGAACGATTCACATTAAGCCATTGGGTTACACGAGTTTTCGACTGTCCTGCCTGTCCTGCTTCCATTCTTCCTATGGCCCTCCAACGCAGAGAGTATGGTAGGCTGTTCTCTTTGCCATAGTGCACCGTCTGCGACTGTGTACACAGCGATTGTGAATGTGGAACTACCCGGCAAACACCCCTCCGTTTGATAAGTGCCGTGACGTCATAGTTGGCGCGGTTTTCCGTTGACCGAAATGACATCTTCCGTGCAGAATACGATCGTACGGACATCTGTTGACAGTGTGTACGAAAATGTCGCGAATTAGTCACAGGGCGGGGAAATGGCGGTTTGTTGCTTTAATTTTGGACACCAGTGTATTTTGAAGTCACAGCCGTAGGAAGCACCACTCCTGTTATCATAATAGTAAATTAATTAAATGTTCATCTGGATCATTTCTATCGAAATTATGCGGAAAGAGCAAGTTTGCAGGTTATTTATACGTGATTTGCTTGTGTGCGTGGTTGCACTCATGCTGCAAATGGTTCCAATGGCTCTAAGCACTATGTGACTTAACATCTGAGGTCATCAGTCCCCTAGACGTACAACTACTTAAACCTAACTAACCTAAGGACATCACACACATCCATGCCCGAAGCAGGATCCGATCCTGCGACCGTAGCTGCAGCGCGGTTCCGGACTTAAGCGCCTAGAACCACTCGGTCACCACGGCCGGCACTCATGCTACAAATGAAATACAAATGTAACAGCATAATAAGCATACTCGTTCCTTGTGTTCTTACGACTTCCAATGACCTCTGTTATTCTTGGAATGGACTGATATACCTCAGTTCATAGTACTTTTGTTTCATCATTATCTGAGCTGTAATGAGGCTCCTATCTTCCTGGCCCACAGAATTATGGTTTAGATTCCTTCCATGAACATGTGGGGTCTCTGTACCAAGGAGAAACAGTGAAAAATACATAGCTTAAGGGGGTAGACCAGGGTAGGAAATGTTCTTGGAGCCAAGTTTTTTATTGGCTCAAAATGTCCCTTAGAGAGCTGCATATAAAGCGTGTCATTAATGTGAAAATATGTTAAAACCGCGTATTACTGCATGGGAGTCTGGTGCATTCGAGCACTCGAATGGAACGGACGAAATACTGTAATAGTTACCGACAGAATAGGGATTCTGACAGTTTAAGATAGTATCGCAGAGGGCATTAGTATCAACTAAAATACTTCTCTCAACAAGATTTCTCTTCGTAGCATGACTCGTTTATGGTTAACAGTCTGAAAGCACGAGCTTGTCTCACGTCTGCGTGTCATTTCGCTTGCTTTTTATACAAAGTAAAACGCGAGTAGTCAAAAACGACGAACAAAAGTATTTATACGGATAGAAAAAGGTCATGCACAAAAATGCTTCGATTGGTAGGCGGAAGCCAGTTAATCGATATAATTTCGTCAAAATGAGTGTGTTTCGACATCGGCGAAAAAAAAAAAAAGACCAACTAATTGTACGGTGTTAGCATTGCCGATTACAGGTTTTTCAGTTTGTATACAACAAATCACACGTTGAAAATTTAAACGCTTGCTTTTTCAAAACATTTTTCAAGTTGGCGGGAGCTATAACGCATAAAATACATATGTAATTACGTTACACCTTTTTGTAACTTGTGAGTCGGTGTTTTCTCTACTGCAATACGTAGGATTTTTAAGATAGATTTTAATTTCGATTTTTGATGCAAGTTTTTATAACGAATTTTGGTCGAAAAATTTACTTTTATTTCAGAGTGCCACCATTTTGTTAAAAACCAAATTTTAAAATATCCCTACGTATTACTTTAGACACCACCAACAGCTTCAAAGCTGTTTCTGAAATTTTGTTCTAGGTTGAAAACTGTGGCGTTCGGAGATCCCACCAACCACCCTTCACGAAGGCCTTTCGTCGCTGTCAGTGTCCTCTACGAGCAAGTTTTTTAGTTAAGAAAATACGTAATGCAATCTTAAGGGTGTACAATATAGGTGTAAAGTCAGTTTCGTAATTTTTTTGTTACTTTATTGGAAAAAAATCATGAATATCTGTTCCAAAACTTTATCCGCGGTTTGTACTGGTTTTCGCCGATTACGTTATGTTGCGCTGCATCTTGCCTATTAGCTTATATTAAGCAATAAATGTCTTAATAATTACGTCCTGATCTCTCTAGTTTGATAACATGTTGGCCTTTTCGACAGATATGCTGTTTGGGATGTCTTGTAGTTAAGGTAGTAAACGGTTTGAGAGGATTCGATTACCACTGATAATATCTAATGAACACACAGTGAGAATGGCATGGATTATAGAGTTATCTGATGCTGAAGATCACTGGCAAGAAGATTATAGCAGCATGGCTTCTTGAACCTGCACAACAGTGGTCTGCTGTCCAATTCCACACAAATCATCCATAGTAGACATCATAAATGAATGGTGTGGCTTCATTTTTCGTAATGTCAGAAAGCCTGCATCTTCTGGTGCGTCGAATTTCATAACTTTATCGGTGCTCCTGGAAGATGCCTTCCTTTTTTTCCGCTTCAAGCGATGGCAAGACATTAGTACATCGCTCTTTCCGTTACGTGTAGGATTCATCAACATGAATCGGACGTATTAATCTGTGTGAAGTCTCGTAGCCTCCTGAATTTCGAGTTGACGCTTGGTGGTGGAGTATGATTTCGTACAGTTTCGGTGTCTTCCATTTATGCACCATTCACTGCGTCTAATGCATTCGGTGAGCTGTTAAACTTCCCTGTAAAGATACATACGCAGTTTACTTGACGTTTTCAGTCTGTGTTTTTTCACATCTGTTTTAGCTTCAGTATTTATGGTTGCAGTTGAGAGTGGCAGAAGTTCTTTAATAAATGCACTACGGTTTTTTTTTATTTTTACAAGATCCCGTTCGCTTTCTTCACCAGTATGTCGGAAAGAGCCTTATCATGCGTAACGACGTGATGTACCTAAGTCTCCACTGCAACATCACATCCAGTGATGCAACAGAAGAAGATAGTGGTTTTGCATTCTCGAGCTTTGTTACGCTCAACAGAAAATTTGTAAATTAGGCTACATTGGAGCACTTACTTTTAATGCATGTTCTTTTAATTGCACTGCAGAAGATATATCTACTTTGCACCTCACTGTGTTAGGCGGAGGGTCCTTCTTGCAGCATCCTCTCCTGTTCCATTCGTGAGTGCCGTGTGGCAGAAACGACTGCCAGGAAGCCTTCACATGAGCCCTAATTTCTCCAATTTTCCCGTTGTGGTCAATTCTCGAGGTACACGTGGGAGGAAGTAACACATTGCCCGACTCTGTGGCGCCAGCCATTGTACTTTAACGAACACCTCCGCCGACCACCTTACTTTGATGAGCACGGAGCACACTGGATTCTACTCCGGGAGGAAGACGTTGAAACCCGCGTCCGGCTATCCAGATTTAGGTTTTCCGTGATTTCCCTAAATCGCTCCAGGCTAATGCCGGGATGGTTCCTTTGAAAGGGCACGACCGACTTCCTTCCCCATCCTTGACACCATCCGAGTTTCTGCTGCGTCTCTAATGATCTCTATGTCGACGGGACGTTAAACTCAATCTTCCTTCCTTCCTTCCTTCCTTCTTTCCTTTGACGAGTGTCTCCGTAACGCACTCATCGAGAGAGATGGCACAGTGATCAACATACTGGACTCGCTTTCGGGAAGACTACGGTTTAAATCTGCGTCCAGCCATTCAGATTTACGTTTTCAGTAATTTCCCTAAATCACTCCAGGCAAATGTTGGGATGGTTCTTTTGAAAGGGAGCGTCCGATTGTCCTCCCCATCCTTGAAACATTCCGTCTCCAATGACCTCGATGAAGACAGGACAACCCTTGTCTTCCCTGTTTCATTAAGCTCTCGCGCCTACCAAACGACCCCGCGTCGAAATACACCACTCTTCTATGGATCTCATTTATCCCTTCCCTTAAATCTTCCTTGGTAAATGTTCTATGCTGACGAGAAATACTAAAAAATAGATCGAAGTAGTGTTTTGTAAACCACTTCCATCGTGGACGGATAATACTCCCTCTAACTCTTCCCACAAATCGTTTTTAGTGAAGTATTTTCATCATCATCATCATCATCATCATCATCATCATCATCCTCCTCCTCCTTTTCTTCTATCGTCCATTAATGGATGCTGGCGACCACACGATGCATCTTTAGCCTATTAACCGCAGTACGTAATAGTTGATCTACACTCTATAATCCTGTCCACTGCTGTATGTTTTCTAATCAAGATACTCTTCTTCGCAATTTTATTTTTTGACCCTCAATATCCCGTTCTGTTACCAAATGTACAAGTACGTATGTTCCGTAAGATATGTGGTAGGTATGAAGTTTTTCCTAAACCCCAAATGCGTCTCACCAGCGAATTTCTCATATTTTTCATATCATCTTTGATGTATGAATTTCAGAAATGTTTTCAAGGAGTGGCTCGTAACACTAATGAGTCTATGATATTCACATTCTTAGCGCATTATCCTTTTTTAGTAAGGGAATGAAATTTTATAACAGCAATTTGGCAGGGTAGCGACTTGTATCGTATATTTTGTTAAAAAGGTTGTATAAGACCATGACACCTTCTTCATTAAGAAGTTTAATGAATTCCACCGTTCTTTCATCAGGTCTTGTTTCTTTATTGGTTTCGTATGGCATTCTCCACTTCTTCTTTCATAATTGTAGGTCCTGTTTGATTACTGCTCCTAGAAATTTCAACATTTTTTCTATCATTTGAAAAGAGGTTCTTTGTGAAGTCTTCCCATCTTTGTTTCTTCTCCGCACCATCAATAGTTCAATCGAACAGTACTGTTGAAGGTCATTTTGCATTTCGCTATAGTTGAAGATTTCAACTTTTTTTATATATATCATCCGCGAACATACTCTCGGAACTTCCAAATTTATCCACTAGTTAGTTCTTTTATTTACGTCGTGAGCAGCGACAGCCTTATATCACGCCCTTGGTATACCTTTGAATTTAGCCTTTAGTCCGACCATTCGTGTAGCTTATACTGAACGTAGGCTCTTGAGGACACGTATTCGTTACTATCGTATGTGAAGTTTTTTTTTTTTTGAGCGTGTGTTTCTAGGTTAGGTTCTTCTGAAATAAAGAATGTCCGCCATCCGTTATGTGATTCCCTAACGATGATCCCCTTCATAGTCATTGCCTGTTAATCGTTAGAGTGGGAACACTGAATACGATTTATCAACATTCTTGTTTTTATTTTATTTTTTTCGTTCAAGGTATACAGTGAATAAAACATATTGCGGGGAGAGTGCACAATTTATCACACGTTTAACGAGTTGTGTGTTCAAAATATATCGAGAGCGACAGGGCAGGCCTTGGGTTTACTTTTGCGTTATGCCAATTGCTGATTTTTGGTCCAGAATTCCCGACATGATAATTATTAAATGGTCTCGTGAGGTATGAAACGACTTTGACGTGTTTCCTCACAGGGCCCCACTCTCATTACATCAGCCTCTGAAGACATTCTCCAGTTTTATTTCAGTGTTCTGTTTCGCTGTTCAGACGCCTTCCTCTTAAAAAGTATTACCGTAGCTAAATTTTCACTTATTTTTCTTTGATATTTCAGTCGTCACACGCTACCTTTATACTCGACGTCTGCGAAAATAGCTCCCATTACTGTTTTACTCCCCCCGCCTCCTCACCGCCACGAGCGTAATTGTCATATGAGACTGTTTGGCACTCATTTTCCTTGCTACTGCTTCACACTATTTTTTCACGCATTATTATTATTATTATTATTAATATTATTATTATTATTCAGAGTTTCTTAAACAATGTTACCATCTCTTTGATTTCTTCACAACAGATGCCTTTTGATAAACATCGTCGTTTAGCGGATTCAGAGATGGATTCTTTCCTTCTATGTGTTCGTGGATTGCGGGTAGAATTCGATTTTCTGTAAACTTCTTTTCAGGTCTTTTCGTCGTACTCTGTCTTATTACACATTTTCTTGCACCTCGCTACTTTTGAAACCGGCTGTTTCAACCCGGGTTCTTTTGAGCTCCTCGACCGTCTCTTACTTTCATCATTACTATTCATCGATATTACGTCTTTGCCATTTTGTTTCCTGTTTACACCAATTACGTCTTTTTCAATTCATATGTAGAAACTGCTAATATTCTTTTCACGAACTGATGCACACACTTAGAGTGTCATGCTGAAACATGATCCTGGATGAGATCATTTTCTACCTCCCATTATGTCATTTTGCTGCAACAATTTTTGATTGGGGATAACAACATCGTAGTATGAAAATACCTCAAGATATCCGATATTTTAATAGCCATAATTTTCTTGATACTATGTTTTTATCTTTAGTACTAAGACAGAAAACTTTACAAATGCGTTCTGTTTTTCTGTCGCAACCAAATGTGTGTGTATGTATTAACTTCTCTTTCCAATACCTTTTTTGCGTCTTATTTATGCATTCTTCCGTCACCTCTTGATAGAAAAATATCCATATTTACGGCTGAATAACAAATAAACATTTGTGTTCTACAGTAGAACGAAAACAGTTAACCTTTTTACGTCATTTCCAGCGAATGTGTACTGTATATAATTCATACAAACAGAATTCTAGCACATTATCTCGCTTGCACGATTATAACGAAGGCGAAAAAAAATTTTATTTATGTATTATTTTTCTTTATGTGTTTAACGTGCTCAGATTAGGGTCTTTCAGGCCCTCTCGTAGATAGGACTCGGTTCCACAGAGTCATCAAAATACTCTCATACCTTGTCGATCATTATAAAACGTCTTTGAAAGAAAAGAAATTTCACTGGTAAACTCTGAAGAACTAACTTTCGAAATGCACGTGGTGTTATAGAAATATAACAAAGGTACCTAAGAAATACGACGCTAATGTTAAACCGCAATTCCCGACAGATTACTGTTTAAGATACTAGATTGGTAAATGGAGATACGTAAGAACGAAGAGCCAGTATGCTAGAATGTAAGTCTAGCACCAGTGCATTTCTATACGTAAAAGCATGGAAACAAAGCCTTTTGATTTCAAACTTGCAAGTCTATTTCTGGCAGGAAATACAGTAACATCAGCGTATTTTGCCTTTAAAACTATTTCAACTGTTTGAACACTGCCATCTTAATTCTTAAGTTTTGTTATTATGGCATGTTTGTGTGTTTAATTGAAAAAAGAAGAGAAACTTCCGCGTTGTTGAGCTTGCCGTCTCGAAACGATTCCAGGAATATGAGACCGGCGTGTGGAATTTCACTTCCCGAGCGCGCGCTATTGACTGGAGAGCAAACAGAATTGCTGCGCCTTAAAGTTAAGCCTGATAGAAGCACTCTTATACACAATGTAAATAATCTTCAAAGACGAGTGAGTGAGTGAGTGAGTGAGTGAGGAGAATAAGGTATGGTTAGACGTCAATATCAGATTCTGTCTGCTTTTAATTCCATTGGGCCCCATATGTTCGTTAAAAACGTCTGGTTCAAATGGCTCTGGGCACTATGGGACTTAACATCTGAAGTTATCAGTCCCCTAGAACTTAGAACTACTTAAACCCAACTAAAGAGCACAGGTAGTCCCAGTCTTCAAGAAGGGTCTTCGAGCAGATGCGCAAAACTATAGACCTGTATCTCTGACGTCGATCTGTTGTAGAATTTTAGAACATGTTTTTTGCTCGAGTATCATGTCGTTTTTGGAAACCCAGAATCTACTCTGTAGGAATCAACATGGATTCCGGAAACAGCGATCGTGTGAGACCCAACTCGCTTTATTTGTTCATGAGACCCAGAAAACATTAGATACAGGTTCCCAGGTAGATGCTATTTTCCTTGACTTCCGGAAGGCGTTTGATACAGTTCCGCACTGTCGCCTGATATACAAAGTAAGACCCTACGGAATATCAGACCAGCTGTGTGGCTGGATTGAAGAGTTTTTAGCAAACAGTAAACAGCATGTTGTTATCAATGGAGAGACGTCTACAGACGTTAAAGTAACCTCTGGCGTGCCACAGGGGAGTGTTATAGGACCATTGCTTTTCACAATATATGTAGATGACCTAGTAGATAGTGTCGGAAGTTCCATGCGGCTTTTCGCGGATGATGCTGTAGTATAAAGAGAAGTTGCAGCGTTAGAAAATTGCAGCGAAATGCAGGAAGATCTGCAGCGGATAGGCACTGACCCTTAACATAGACAAATGTAATGTATTGCGAATACATAGAAAGAAGGATCCTTTATTGTATGATTATATGATAGCGGAACAAACACTGGTAGCAGTTACTTCTGTAAAATATATGGGAGTATGCGTGCGGAACGATTTGAAGTGGAATGATCATATAAAATTAATTGTTGGTAAGGCGGGTACCAGGTTGAGATTCATTGTCAGAGTCCTTAGAAAATGTAGTCCATCAAGAAAGGAGGTGGCTTACAAAACACTCGTTCGACCTATACTTGAGTATTGCTCATCAGTGTGGGATCCGTACCAGATCGGGTTGACGAAGGAGATAGAGAAGATCCAAAGAAGAGCGGCGCGTTTCGTCACAGGGTTATTTGGTAACCGTGATAGCGTTACGGATATGTTTAGCAAACTCAAGTGGCAGACTCTGCAAGAGAGGCGCTCTGCATCGCGGTGTAGCTTGCTGTCCAGGTTTCGAGAGGGTGCGTTTGTGGATGAGGTATTGAATATATTGCTTCCCCCTACTTATACCTCCCGAGGAGATCACGAATGTAAAATTAGAGAGATTCGAGCGCGCACGGAGGCCTTCCGGCAGTCGTTCTTCCCGCGAACCATACGCGAGTGGAACAGGAAAGGGAGGTAATGACAGTGGCACGTAAAGTGCCCTCCGCCACACACCGTTGCGTGGCTTGCGGAGTATAAACGTAGATGTAGATGTACTCTGCAAAGTGGCATTACTGCTAAGCATATGAGACCATTTTGCCTGATCAGGTCGGCCCCATGGTAAAATGTCTGTTGCCCAATGGTGATGCTGTGTTGCAAGACGGACAGGACCCTGTTCACACAACTACCATCGTCCAGGACTGGTTTTGTGAACATCAGGACGAGTTGTCGCATCTCCCTGGCCACCACAGTCGCCAGATCTCAATATTACTCAGCCTTTGTTGCCTACTTTGGAGAGAATGGTGCGTGATCACTGTCCACTTCCAGTATCGTTGCCTGAACTTGCCACTATTTTGCATGAAATATGGTATAAGATTCCCTTGAAAACCGTACGAGACCTGTATTTATCCATTACGAGACGACTGGAAACTATTTTGAATGCCAACCGTTTTCCTGCACCGTATTAGTTGTGGTAATCTGTTGCGTGTGTGGTGTTTTCATATTTTTGTTAAAAAAAAAGTGTGTGTGAAATCTTACGGGACTTAACTGCTAAGGTCATCAGTCCCTAAGCTTACACACTACTTCACCTAAATTATCCTAAGGACAAACACACACCCATGCCCGAGGGAGGACTCTAACCTCCGCCGGGACCAGCCGCACAGTCCATGACTGCATCGCCTTAGACCGCTCGGCCATATTTTTGTCCACCCCCGTAGATGGACCTGTCATGAATGGGGTATCGTAAAAGAATTGCTTCTTGAAACATGCGAAGTTATCTTTTCGCTGTCAAGAACAGTGAAACGACTACCAGCTACATATGGAGCTTAGAACTATGTCAACGAGTGTAATACCATCCGAGCAAGGTCGGGAACAATCTGAGAGAAATGCGCAGTACGTAGTTCGCCGATAAAATGGTCGCTGTTGTATGCTCGTGCATTGATACGAAATTAGGAAACAACGTCTTAACTAGATCAACTGGGCATAGAATTTTATCAAAGAAAGGCAGTTTTGTCAGAAGAACACTCCGCCCAGAAACTCGAAGTAGGACATCGTGCAGACGGAGACGTAAACTTTACATAAACTTCGTTCGTGTTATCAGTTGGCTGGCGGACCTGAATAATAAAAGTTGTTGAGAACTACAGGGAGGTAGAGGGGGAGGAGGAGCAGCAGCATAGTCAGGGGAACACAAGTACAGCAAAGAAAAAAGGGTTTCTCATGCATGAAACTCCTTTATTAAAAACGTTCCAAAGACTTATGTAGATGCCACAGCAAACTCAGTTTTATTTTTACTGTGGATCAAAATGAACGGACGATTTTTCTCTCTTCATGAAAGAACATAATCTCCTGCAAAAACAGAATAGTTTCAATCACATTTAACCAGCAGGTGGTGTCAATCGGGGTAACATCGGCTAGTAGTATACGTGGATAAATCACTAAACTTCCCTTCACTATTGACTGGAGCTGCTGCATTTCACGACACTATGGATGATGAAAATTGGGGTCTGGACCTAGCTGCCACAGGTGAAAATTACGATCTATAAATATTAATTACGTATTTAGCATATGAATTTGTATACAGTCTTCCTACTGAGGACATACACATGTAAATACGAGAAGGAAGAAAGATTAAGGACGAACATCCCTATGACTACGTGGTCATTACAAACTGAGTACAAGCTCTACTTGGACAAGGATAGGGAAGAAAATAACCCGTGTTTTTTTCAAAGCGTCCAACTCGACATTCGTCTCAATTATTTTTGGAAGCATCGGCAGAAATCTAAAGCTGGCTGGCCAGACGAGATTTTGACCGTTGCTGCCCTCCAGTGCCAGTCCAGTGTGTTAATGGGCCACTGGGTGGCTTATGGATAGGTCTCTGTGCGAAAGAGAGAAAACTTCGTGACTTAAGCGCACGTAGTTGTCAATGTTTTGTTGTTACTTACTGAGTTTAAGAGGTAAATGGTTTGTCACCACAAAACATACAATAATGAACGGCACAGTTCTATTGATGGAATCTTCACTACACATATTTCTGCTGAGAAGCCTTTTACGTCTGCTCTGCACAGATACGAAAGACGAAGGACTGAACTACGGTGTCGTTAATTTCCCAGCCATGTGTGATGAGCTCTCCTTCAAGAGAGGCCTCCCATGGTAGTGAAGAAACGAAGGGTACATGTAATAAGTCACCCAACAGGCTGGGAATAGTCCTCAAAAGAGACGACATCCTAAACAAATGGAGCAACCTGGAAGAGCTGTGATGAATATCAGATTACTAATGTTCATAATGAAAAGATTTCTTTCCGATTGCTATTAAAAATTTCACAGTCCCGTCTAACGTTGGCCAGTGACATTAACGTGGCCAAATTCTGGAATGACTTTGTAAATACATTCTGCTTACACCCCATTTCTGCCGATATTTTGACACGTAACCGTCTGACGCATTTTAAATTCAATCGTTGTCTGAAGGCTATAGTTGTGCTTCGCTCTCGTACGGAAGTGCATAAACTTTTGACTACCAAATACCACAATCCCACCCTTAAATGTTCTGCAATGCATCTTTTTTTGCTGCACAATTTTGCAACTCTAGTATGGTTACCCTAGCGTGAACTAAGATCTGTTAATGACGCGAATAAAGGAAAACTACAGGATAATGATTACGAAATAGAAACAACGCTGTATATCGCAGCTGTCACACAGGATTGATAATACTCGCGAAATCTACGATCTGTGCACCTGCACGCTTTAAAATTCATCGTCATGGTTTCGCAAGCAATGCACGTGCACTGGCTGAGGACACATTTTTCAGATGTACGTAGCGGGTAGGTTCTGCTAGTATGGTGCTGCAAATATTCAGTAAGCAGTGTGGAAGATTTCTTTTATCAGAGCCGATATGTTAAGACATACGTTCATTTGACTTTCAGTCCGACGACATGTGTGCTCATTTACAACGCGAAAACATTCACTTCTGGCACATTTGATATCAAAATCAAGCTTACATCTTCTGCAATGCTAGTTTCAACAGCATATTTTAAAATTTCAGCCTACCTTCTATCAACATCCATTTTGACTTTCACACGCTCACTGATTTAACACAAAACCAGAAATTAGTACGCACCTGTGGTGCTTAACAACCCCGCGTAATTTTCATGGTCTTTAGAACTCACGATTTCCTCTTACATCTTTAGGGTGTTAATAATCTTATTTTTTACTTCGGCGTGCTGCTGCAAGAGCTTATTATTGTTATCTGAATTTAATCACGTATAATTGCATTACCGATCACTCATTACCTATGGCGTGTTGTACGATGTATTTTTGCTTCGCTGTGAACTTCCTCATTCAGGTGCGACGCAATGACCAGATTCCTCTTAACGGCTTAATTTATTCAGCGAGAGCCCCTCGAAGATCTGCCTTGCCAGGTAATTATCGTTAGTGTTGCGAAAGAATGCTTCCTCAAAAATAAGTTGCTACCAATTACGTAGATTTGTTGCCCCCCCCCCCCCCCCTCTCTGGGCTCTATCTCTCTCTGACACACACACACACACACACACACACACACACACACACACACACAGAGAGAGAGAGAGAGAGAGAGAGAGAGAGAGAGAGAGAGACGATTTATTGACAAATAGCTAACATGGATTCAGAAAATATTGTTCTTGTGAAATAACCATTTATTCTCATGCAGTAATGAGTGCTACAAACAGGGGACGTCAAATTGATTTCATATTTTTTTCATTTCCAGGAGACTTTTGACACCGCTCCTCACAAGCGACTTCTAATTGAATTGCGTGCTTATGGAGTATCGTCTCAGTTGTGTGACTAGATTCGTGATTTCTTATTAGAAAGGTCACAGTTCGTAATAACTGACGGAAGGTCATCGAGTAAAGTAGAAGTAATATCTGGCGTTCCCCAAGGAAGTTTTCTATGCCCTCTGTTGTTCCTGACCTACATAAACGATTTAGGAGACAATCTGAGCAGTACTCTTAGACTGTTTGCAGACGATGCTGTCATTTGCCGCCATGTAAAGTCACCAAATGATCAAAACGAACTGCAAAATGATTTAGGCAAGATATCTGTATGGTGCAAAAAGTGGTAATTGACTCTAAATCATGGAAATTGTGAAGTCATCCACATGACGACTAAAAATAAACCGCTAAATTTCAGTTAAAATCACATAAATCTAAAGGCTGTAAACTCAACTAAATACTTATGGATTACTATTATGAATAACTTAAACTGGAACGATCGCCTAGATAATGGTGGAGGGAAAACAAACCAAAGACTGACTACGATTTACTGGCAGAACACTTAGAAAATGTAACAGATCTACTAAAAAGGTTGCTTACAATATGCGTCTCCGCTCTCTTCTAGAGTACTGCTGTGCGGTGTGCGATCAGCATCAGGTAGGATTGACGGAGGACATCGAAAGTCCAAAGAAGGGCAGCTCGTTTTGTACAATCGCGAAACAGGGGACAGAATGCCACGGATATGATAAACGAATTGGGGTGGCAGTCATTAAATGAAAGGCGTTTCTCGCTGCGGCAGAACCTCATAAAATTTCAATCAGTAACTTTTTCCTCAGAGTGTGAAACTATTTTGTTTGCGGTCACCTACATAGGGAGAAGTCATCATCATCATCATCATCATCATGAAATGAGAGACAGCAGAGCTCGGCGTAAATATTTGAATGCTCGTTTTTCCTGTGCGCTGTTCGAGAGTGAAACGGTAGAGAAGTAGCTTAAAGGTGGTTCGATGAACCCTCTTCTAAGGACGCTGATGTAAATGTAGATGTAGAATGTACATCTGAAGCATAGTTTACGATACGAGGAACTAAACACAGTAGCTGTATCTTTTCATCAATATGCCTCAGATCTCAGTAAAGAATTTTACGGATGTTGCAATTTGGCCTTACCCATGAATTCAGCTTTGTCACGTAAGTAGGACAGCGACATGGACATCGTTAGGTTTAATCTGCCTTGTCGTTAAAATCTGGTAAGACCCGTACGATGTACCCTCTACCGTGCAGTGGCTTGGGAAGTATACTGAGTGGTCCATTGATAGTGACCGGGCCAAATATCTCACGAAATAGGCATCAAACGAAAAAACTACAAAGAACGAAACTCGTCTGACTTGAAGGGGGAAACCAGATGGCGCTATGGTTGGCCCGCTAGATGGCGCTGCCATAGGTCAAACGGATATCAACCGCGTTTTTTTTAAATAGGAACCACCATTTTTTATTACATATTCGTGTAGTACGTAAAGAAATATGACTTGGACCACTTTTTTCGCTTTGTGATAGGTGGCACTGTAATAGTGACAAACGTATAAGTACGTGGTATCACGTAACATTTCGCCAGTGCAAACAGTATTTGTTTCGTGATTCATTACCCGTGTTAAAATGGACCGTTTACAAATTGCGGAAAAGGTCGATATCGTGTTCATGTATGGCTATTGTGATCAAAATGCCCAACGGGCGTGTGCTATGTATGCTGCTCGGTATCCTGGGCGACATCATCCAAGTGTCCGGACGATTCGCCAGATAGTTACGTTATTTAAGGAAACAGGAAGTGTTCAGCCACATGTGAAACGTCAACCACGACCTGCAACAAATGATGATGCCCAAGTAGGTGTTTTAGCTGCTGCTGCGGCTAATCAGCACATCAGTAGCAGACAAATTGCGCGAGAATCGGGAATCTCAAAAACGTCGGTGTTGAGAATGCTACATCAATATCGATTGCACCCGTACCATATTTCTATGCACCAGGAATTGCATGGCAACGACATTTAACGTCGTGTACAGTTCTGCCACTGGGCACAATAGAAATTACGGGACGATGACAGATTTTTGGCACGCGTTCTATTTAGCGACGAAGCGTCATTCACCAACAGCGGTAACGTAAACCGGCATAATAAGCACTATTGGGCAACGGAAAATCCACGATGTCTGTGACAGCGACCTTGGCGGGTTAATGTATGGTGTCGCATTATGGGAAGAAGGATATTTGGCCCCCATTTTATCGATGGCAATCTAAATGGTGCAAAGTATGCTGATTTCCTACGTAATGTTCTACCGATGTTACTACAAGATGTTTCACTGCATGACAGAATGACAGAATGGCGATGTACTTCCAACATGATGGATGTCTGGCACATAGCTCGCGTGTGGTTGAAGCGGTATTGAATAGTATATTTCATGACAGGTGGATTGGTCGTCGAAGCATCATACCATGGCCCGCACGTTCACCGGATCTGACGTTCCGGATTTCTTTCTGTGGGGAATGTTGAATGATATTTGCTATCGTGATCCACCGACAACGTCTGACAACATGCGTCAGCGCATTGTCAATGTATATGCGAACATTACGGAAGGCGAACTACTCGCTGTTGAGAGGAATGTCGTTACACGTATTGCCAAATGCATTGAGGCTGACGGACATCATTTTGAGCATTTATTGCATTAATGTGGTATTTACAGGTAATCACGCTGTAACAGCATGCGTTCTCAGAAATGATAAGTTAACAAAGGTACATGTATCACTCTGGAACAACCAAACTAAAATTTTCAAACGTACCTACGTTCTGTATTTTAATTTAAAAAACCTACCTGTTACCAACTGTTCGTCGAAAATTGTGAGCTATATGTTTGTGACTATTACAGCGCCATCTATCGCAAAGCGAAAAAAGTGGTCCAACTAAAACATTCATATTTCTTTACGTACTACACGAATATGAAATAAAAATGGGGGTTTCTATTAAAAAAAAACGCAGTTCATATCCGTTTGACCTATGGCAGCGTCATCTAGCGGGCCAACCATGGCGCCATCTGGTTTCCCTCTTCAAGCTAGACTAGTTTGGTTTTTGTAGTTTTTTCGTTTGACGCTTACTTCGTGAGATATTTGGCCCGGTCACGATCAATGGACCACCATGTATTGTCGTCTGCTTAAAATTCACGGGTTTGTTTGGTCCCATATGCAGCAGATAGAAGAGATATCTATTCACGCCATACGCTTTTTGTCGAAAGAAGCATGAAAGCAGCTGTTGCACAAAATATTAAGTACCGGAAGCAACTTTCTTGCAAATTAACAGACCAAACGAGCTGCTTATAATTAATTATTATTGGTCTTTCCGTCTTAAGCGTAGTATAATTTCATAGATGCAACTTACTTTCACTACACACTGTTTAAACTTCAGGCAGAGCGTTTTGAGGCCACATACTTTTGTTAGTGAAAGATAAGTGTATATGGCATGAAGTAGTCTCTTTATTTCAGCTGCCACGAAAAATGAGTGAATATACACAGAGAACTCATACGTTCTGATAGATTGCAGTAACCGCGAAATTCTAAACTGGGAACTGATCCGTATCGATGCATATACAGGGTTCAGATTTCCGTTACTCGTACCGTCGACTCTGCCACAGACGCGCACGTAATTAACAGTTTTGTGCGACTTTGCGATTTACAACCACAGCAGTATAAGCCACAGCTACCAAACTAAACCAACACAGAAATCTCCTTCAACCACATGTTGACAGAAACTCTCTGTCAGCAAGTTCCCCCTTGCTTATACACGAGGACGAAACACAAATAGTGACTCCCTGTGAGATATTCTGGGAGACTGCCTCCCTCCCGGACTCCATTCTGTAAAGGACAACATCAACGGAACGCATGAACTTAAACGCTCGTCTTCATTCGGCTCATTCCGCTCTCACCGTCTGTAAACACAAGTTCACCCAGCCGCGACTGACTTCTTAGCTTCGCTGCGAAGCACACAAGTGCGACTTCTGACTTAATTTTCGATTATACTGCAGACGGTTGCATTAAAATACTTCTTGAACGTAATCATACTCACTACGATCCGCATTAAATGGAACAGGTATGTCTTGGGCCAGGTGTAGATTACTTTACCCAGTTGTAGTCGAAAGAGGCGGGACCTGATAATTTAAAGTAACTCCGCGGTCATGATTCTATGTAAAGCTGTAGCCATCACAATATTGAGTCACCAACAGCTTAAAGGATACAGAAGCTACATCTACATCTACATGCATACTCTGCAAATCACATTTAAGTGCCTGATGGAGGGTTCGTCAAACCATCTTCACAATTTTCTATTATTCCAATCTCGTAAAGCGCGCGGAAAGAACGAACACCTATATCTTACCGTACGAGCTCTGGTTTCCCTTATTTTATCTGGTGATCGTTTCTCCCTATGTAGTTCGGTGTCAACAAAATATTTTCGCATTCGGAGGAGAAAGTTGGTGATTGGAATTTCGCGAAGATATTCCGTCGCAACGAAAAACGCCTTTCTTTTAATGATGTCCAGCCCAAATCCTGTATCATTTCTGTGACACTTTCTCTCCCATATTTCGCGATAATACAAAACGGGCTGCCCTTGTTTGAACTTTTTCGATGTACTCCGTCAGTCCTATCTGGTAAAGATCCCACACCGCGCACCCGTATTCCAAAAGAGGACTGACAAGCGTAGTGTAGGCAGTCTCCTTAGTAGATCTGTTACATTTTCTAAGTCTCCTGCCAATACAACGCAGTTTTTGGTTAGCCTTCCACACAACATTTTCCATGTGTTCCTTACCATTTAAATTGTTCGTAATTGTAATTCCTAGTTATTTAGTTGAACTTACGGCCTTTAGATTTGACTGATTCATCGTGTAACCGAAGTTCAACGGGTTCCTTTTAGCACTCATGTGGATGACCTCACACTTTTCGTTATTTAGGGTCAACTGCCAATTTTCGCACCATTCATATATCTTATTAAATCGTTTTGCAATTCGTTTCGATCTTCTGATGACTTTATTAGTCGATAAACGACAGCGTCATCTGCAAACAACCGAAGACGGCTACTCGGATTGTCTCCCAAATCTTTTATATAGATAAGGAACAGCAAAGGATCTGTAACACTACCATGGGGAACGCCAGAAATCACTTCTGTTTTAGTCGATGACTATCCGTCTATTACTACGAACTGCGACCTCTCTGACAGGAAATCACAAATCCAGTCACATAACTGAGACGGTATTTCATAAGCACGCAATTTCACTACAAGCCGCTTGTGTGATACAGTGTCCAAAGCCTTCCGGAAATCCAGAAATACGGCCCTACAACACTGGTCATGGGTGTTCACCATTTATCACGATTTTACTCTATGTGACTGACATTTATGACTATGTATTTTATTTTCTTACTCCGTTACCTTCAAAAAGACAGGTATGTTTGCTGACTTTCCAGACTATATATAGTATGATACTACTTGCAATAGTTGACATGAAATTACATACACTTTTTCAGAAATATGCACATTTTCTCTTTTTATATCGATCTGAAGTTGACCATAACGACAAACCGGTAACTGAATAAACGGATAGTTGCGATCAGAGACTTTTGTGACACTTACAAAATTTCATAAATTCTAGAAGGCAGTCCTTACATGTAAACACTATAGCTGGCCCCTGTGGCCGAGCGGTTCTAGGCGCTTGTCTGGAACCGCGCTGCTTTTACGGTCGCAGGTTCGAATCCTGTCTCGGGCATGGATGTGTGTGATGTCCCTAGGTTAGTTGGGTTTAAGTAGCTCTAAGTGTAGGGGACTGATGACCTCAGATGTTAAGTCCCATTTCATGAGTATAAAGAGCGATTTGTGTTCCCGATGTTTCCGTGCTGTGTGTCAATAAATCTTTTTCTTCGAGGTAATGATGTTTATAAGACGATTTTCCTGATAATTTGCGAAAGGAAAATGAAAAGGCAGTGAAATATAAATAATGAAGTGTATTATCAGCAACTAGTAAAAATGTAACTCGGTTCAGTGCGAATTGTTGGTATCAAACGAGCAAAATGTGCAAAGCGCTTTCTTGTGGTTTGTGGAAAAGTTAGTGTAGCATGACAAGATGTTACGATATGTGGTGTGTTGGTGTGGTACAGACGAGCAGCTGCTGGCAACGGTTCTTCCAGGCTTGCGCAGCTGCGCTTGCCTCACTTACAAAAATATGAATGCGGGTACTGGACTCCTCACGGAAGTTCCTTGCCTTGTGCAGATAAGTATAACGTACCACAGCAACTAAATATTCCGCGCGTTTGCAAACTTTGTTTTGCCCCCGTACATCCATCGACTATGGTGTGATAAAATAACATGAAACATTTAATCAATTAGGAACCGAACAAAACAAGAGTTTATTAACAGTTCATGTGCGATGAGACATCAGACGTCGTCGACGAATGTGTTGCAAGATCTAGTCTCAACTGTTTTTTTACACAGCATCAAAAACTAAGCTGCGTGCGGTGACAGCGGTGAAATTCATCCTGGATACAACAGACTACTGTGTATTGTTTTCAATACGTCAAAACCGTAGGCACTTGTTCGTGATGAAACTTAAGAACTTTCAAAGCACGTGCCTCATACACGTTGCTCATTCTAGAACTCGTGGAGCCTGGTTCTCGATTTGAAATTACTCCATTTTTTATCCTTTATCGTCTGCGCCGTAGTCAGTCTGAAGCTTTGGGACACCCTGCATCCAACAACACAGAGAGGTTCATGATCCAGCCCATTGGACAGTCTATCAAGGCGCCAGGTTACAGAGTAAAGGATACAAGACTACTCGTCTGATGGCCAGATTCAGAAGGAAGAAAACAACATGACATCATATATCTTATTTGCCAACAAAAGTGGCAAAAAAGTGGAAGGAAGATAAAAAAGAACTAGTCGTCAACATGTATGGCATTAGAAACGGAGCATCGGGTTTGACATTTGGTTTAAATAAGTCGGTCCTGGTCTTGCGTGAATAAAAAAATTTCGTGCATTCGCCTGAAGGGGTTAGCGAAACAGGGAATCAAATAAAGATAACTGGACGGGGATTTAAATCATGGTCCTTCCGAAACGAGTTTACTTTCTCAGTCGTTGCGCCACCTCAGTCGGTAGCGCCATGTAGACCTATTGCGTCTCCCTACATGTGTGGGAACTGTTCTCGGGGTTCAGTGAAGTATTTTCTTTATTAAGCTGTCAGTGTGTGGTGATCTTTTTGAAGGTCTGCTTCGGGGCTGTTTACACGTGCTTTACGCTAAGCCTGTGGAATATTCCAGCAGCGCAATGCATCCGATTATAGTGCACCCAGTTTTCAAAAGCCCCAGCTACGATGATCGCGCGGTATGGGATGTGATTGAAGAGATTTGTTCGTATCTTAATGTTAATCTGCTATGTCAACTATAGGAATTCTGCAGAAAGAGCACTTCTTTCACGAGTGCTGGAAGTGCAGCAGTGTATCGTGAAAGATATTATTTGTTAGTATTACAACTAAGAAGAGAAGAGAGAGCAAGTCTGTTTCTATTTTAGTAATACGTGGTATTTAGCTGGTGAAAATGAACATCGAAATCCTGTCTCTGCTTCCCCCCCCCCTCCCTCTTTTTTAATTCTACTTATTCGTTCTTTATCTTCCGCTTCTTAACACAGATTTGGCTCCGTGGAAATTATTTCAGTTGCTGTGCCATCATATTTCGAATCTTACTGTCTGGGTTTGTGTGGCTGCCGTTCTCCACAGATATCATTGCCAATACCTGTAAGTCTTCTGTACGGTAGCTGTAAAAATGTTATTGGTAACCATGTTTCTCTACTGTGGAGCAGATAACTATTTCATTCATTGATAGTGTATTAAAGTCTCAGAACATCCCACCAACGCACTTCTATGAAGTATACTGAAAGAAGCGATGTGGTGGTTAAAACGCTACACTTCGCTTCCGAAAAAGCGGGATCCGAAATACGCTTCTGGTCATCGTCAGTTAGGTTTTCCATGATTTTTCCAAATGTTTGCACGTGAACGCGGCAACTCTTCCTGGAATAAGGTTGAGGTTTTCTTCTACCATCCTTCTACAGGTCCATCATCATCATCATCATCATCATCATCATCATCATCATCATCATGATCATCATCATCATCGATACTGCAATCCGTACCATTCAAATATGTATACCAAAGTCATCCTCCTGTCTCATACTCAGGTGCCCAACACCTCTCCGACCTATCGGTTTGTAGAAAGCAAGACATCTTTGTCTTCCACCCGTAAGTTGTTCTCGAAATAGCTGCTTTTCATATCTTTCCATTTATATTACACATGTTTAATTTTGGTCTAATGTTTTCGTTTCTTATTTCACCTCTAAGGGTATATCCTAGTTCTTCTTACAATTCTAATTTCCGCTGTTTCAATAGCTCTATTCTCCTTTCTGTTCGGACTCCAATTCTCATATCCCAGTAACTGCATAGACACGGCCATCACCTTATACAGTTTTATCTGTGTGACCTTTATTGTTTTGTTGGTAAGCGTTCTATTGGAATGTATGTAATTTATTTCTAAAGTCCTGGTCCTTATCATCGGACGTCAATCATTCTAAAATGTTAACTCTGCTAGCCTGCTCGGTTATTTTATTGTCATTTACATTCTTAAAACAGACTGGATGTTTTCCTCCAATGCTATTACGTTAGGTTTTTATTAGAATATCTTTAACTTGCAGTTTAAAAATGGGTTGAAGTGTTGATGCTGGATAATTGTAGGTAATCAATATAATTGTCGGTTTGGACAAAAAAAAAAAAAAATGGCTCTGAGCACTATGGGACTCAACTGCTGAGGTTATTAGTCCCCTAGAGCTTAGAACTAGTTAAACCTAACTAACCTAAGGACATCACAAACATCCATGCCCAAGGCAGGATTCGAACCTGCGACCGTAGCGGTCTTGCGGTTCCAGACTGCAGCGCCTTTAACCGCACGGCCATTTCGGCCGGCCGGTTTGGACCGCTAGTTATATTTTATTTCTTCAAAAAAATATACAGCTTATGTACAGACTGTACAGAACAAAAACAAAGACATACTATATAGAAATTTACTTGTAATTTGTTACGTTTAGCTGACGGATTCTGATGATGGATGTGGCCGAAACGCGTTAAGGTGTATATAGCGATCTAGATGGACAATTATATTAACGAGTAATAATGATGGCGGACTCTTACAATGATTTTGTCATTTATAGACAATTTTAGGTAGGCCCCATTGCTTACGAGTAAGACATCAGTAGGAATTAAAATTTTATTTAAATGTGTGTTATCAATTCTAAAATATTTTGTACCATCATTGTTCAGTCCCAGCTATAGTTTTATCTCTAATTATCTAGACGTTGGCAGGAGGCATAACCCTCTTCCCTCCCTGTTTAACATTTTATGTTCTAGCTGGCATAGGTTCCCCCCTCCCATCTCTAAAACATGTGTCCTCGCAGGTCAGTGTCATCGATCTGTGATTCTGTTTAGTTTCTATGAAGATGCATCTAATATCTAAAACCTCAGTAGGAAAAACTACGTATTTGTTGCTCTGCAGCGGTTCCCATGGTCGAAACCTCCGAACCGATGCAACAGAAAACCGTATATAGTAGATAGCTATCGTATTCTAAATTCCGTCAGGGAGGGCTAGGGCTTCGCATGACCTTCCGCCGGCACGTGACAGTATCACTGCCAAGGAGAGGGCTGTCTGCAGTACGTGACAATATCAAGTTGCGTGCTGCTGACAGAGTGAATGGGCCAACGGCAGACACGGGGCAAGTTGCAGACGGATCCCCCCCGGCTGCTCGGGACACTGCAATGCTAGTCGATAGCAGACTTTTGTAGGGCCGTCGCGACGGAACATGTTCGCGGCACTGCGCGCTCCAGTTGCCTCCAGCCAAGTTTTCTGAAGTTCGTTGCTCTTCTGGTGGACACAATGGCCGTATCGCCACAACGCCCTCCTCTGACGCGCATACTCAAAACAAAAAGTAATCGTTCGAGGAACGTAACATTTGCTTCTATTGTCCCTTAAAATCTTTCCATTACGATACTTCACACATTGTGTTTTAATTATGATCCACATGCATTTCACTTGCTTATAAAGCGTAATTCTATCTTAAAAATCGCATTTTTCATTAAAAATTGTAACAGAAAGCGAGATACTTACATTTTAAATTGCTTTCAGCCTCCCCTCATACCACACCTATTAATTAAAAGTCCTTCTGTGTTGGAAGCACTTGACTGTGAAACAACTTACCCCATAAAGAAAGAAAAGTTACAAGTTTTCCCAATTTTGAAAATAAACAAATCGTTTCTTTTCTGAAATAATGGCAGCTCCTCCTCTGTCTTCGAGCCCATATACGTAATCTGCAGTCCCAATGTTGTTACTCAGAGCCTCAAACACCTTTTAGTTCCTCCTCTTCTTTTTCTTCAAATTCAAATGGTTCAAATGGGTCTGAGCACTATGGGACTTAACTGCTATGGTCATCAGTCGCCTAGAACTTAGAACTAATTAAACCTAACTATCCTAAGGACATCACACACATCCATGCCCGAGGCAGGATTCGAACCTGCGACCGTAGCGGTCGCGCGGTTCCAGACTGAAGCGCCTAGAACAGCTCGCCCACTACGGCCGGCCCTTTTTCTTCCTCCTTTTCTTCTAAGTTTTGATTATATCATAATTTTTGTCATATACGTACGTTAGGTTTGTTATTGTACAACGTGAACCACGTAACTTAAACGCCTTGAATATTTCCTAAACAGTTCTACGTATAGAAACGAGATATCTGGAAATTTGCAATACACAAAGAGATCTTTACTGTATTGATAACAATTGCACTTTTTTTTACACTTTTTAACGGAACTATATACTTTAACGGTAACCAAAGCCTCTTGCTCCTTTCTGTACTAACCTTTTTGGAAACTTGTTTTCGATAACTAGGACCGTTTACGAAGCATTGTGAATGTTCACGTTATGTGGTTCACCCTGCATCATCATTACACTCTCACACAGCGTGGTCAGAAACAGTCTGAAAAGATCGTAAAGGTGTTGGAGGGTAGGTTGTACTGGCAAATAACTGTTAAGAAAAAAATCAGATATGGTGCGTCATTTCCGAGTTAATTAACATTGAAGTTAACGTAGCAAGCTGTTGCGCTCGCAAATTCAAGAAGCCCGCCGGAGACGGTGTCACCGACCGCGTTCTTCGTTTGGCTTTCTAAAACCGTATAAGAGAAAGCAGCACAAAAATTGGACATGGGGTGGTAGTAGGGTTCGAACCCAAGCCAGAGGCCGAGCATTGTCGTGCAGTATCACAAACGCTATAAGAACAACTAACTGTATTTGGCGGGCCGCTTGAATTGAGCGCGCACGTATAATTATGCGAACTGTAAGGTGTGTCATCCGATGTATAGAATTATCTGAATTTCCCGAAATCCCCAGGGTAATCAACGAATACATGCATACAAAAACATCTACACTACTGAGGGTTAACAGACGGAGTACAAGTTGGATGGGACACCTTTTTGAGGGGACAATTCCAGCATTCGCCTTAACAGATCTACGGTAATCGCCGAATATGCAAATTAGGATGTACTTACTGTATGCGACAAGCTAAAAGTATGCGTTCGACCGGGCTTCGAACGTCGATCCCGGTCTTTCGGGGACAGTGACTTACTAATTACTCGTAACTTACTACCCTCAGTTCCTCCCGCAGGTTTTTTCGGCTATACGCCAAATATAGAAACTTTAAATCCATCCTACAACACCCCATTCGAGTTTCCCTTCTCAGTACTGAGAACTGGTGGATGATGAAAGGTGGGGAGGAAGGGAAGGAAAGGAAAGGAAGATTAATGTTTAACGTCTCGTATGCGACGACGTCATTTGAGACGCAACACAATCTTTCATTGTACCAGGAAGGGACAGGAATTCGACCTTGACGTTCTCAGAGGATACATCCAAGCATTTGCATTAACGTACTTGGAAAAACCACGGACAGCTCAAATCTGGATGACAAGGCAAGAATCTTAACCTCGACCGTTCCGAATAAGATCCAGTGTCTTACTAATCACCCCTGTTCGCTCGCTTTTATAGTTTTATAACTGCGTCTGATGTTGAAAGGCAGTGCTCGATGTTTCTAGTGTCCTACCCCTTATGAAGCAGCAGAAACACTAGTTTCAGAAACTATGCAAATAATTGGAGACCAGGATTTCAGTTAAATTAATGGAAATATAGCACAACGTAATTAGACAGCAAACGAACCTGCTGTCATTTATGTATCTTGACACTACGTAAAATCTGACGTACTTGTCACTGCGAACTGTTACAGTTAGCGTGATATTTTGTCAATTAATCTAAAAACTCTGACAGGCGAATAAATATAGTTTCGTTCTAACGCTAAAAATGTATTAATCATCAGCGTTGCTAATATCAAAGTCTATCGGCATCCGAATCGTTTCTTATTATACGCCTTTTGTGTTTGAAGTTTACCATCCCGTAGGCGTAGCCATCATTAAATGGCGTCTTTACGTTTCATGACTTTCACTTCACAGAGTTGATAAGTTAATTTGTTTGCAAAACCCCTACACTTTGCTTAAATGCAGGTAGTACTATTCTTCCTTGGTTGGCGGGTGAGGCGGAACTTACTGAAACCCGTCAAGCTTTGTCTGTATTAGAGTGCAAAGACATGTAAGGGCAAGTTCGTTGTTCTTCTGGTGGACACAATGGCCGCATCGCCGCACGCGCTGCAATACGATACCCAAGATTGGGTTACCGGGTGCTAGAGGCTAATACCCGCGAAGGTACAAGGCAGGGTTGCTCATTGTCACCTCTGATATATGTTTTCTATACAGAAAAGGCAATGAAGGAAGTGAAGAACTATCTAGACGTTAGAGTTTTCAGACAGAAAACCAACATAATAGAGTTCGATGTCCACGAGACTCAGAGGGCCATATACCGAGCGAGGTGGCGCAGTGGTTAGCACACTGGACTCTCATTCGGGAGGACGACGGTTCAATCCCGTCTCCGGCCATCCTGATTTAGGTTTTCCGTGATTTCCCTAAAATCGTTTCAGGCAAATGCCGGGATGGTTCCTTTGAAAGGGCACGGCCGATTTCCTTCCCAATCCTTCCCTAACCCGAGCTTGCACTCCGTCTCTAATGACCTCGTTGTCGACGGGACGTTAAACACTAACCACCACTAACTAACCACCATCAGAGGGCCATAGACACGGGTTCCCAGGTAGATGCCGTGTTTCTTGACTTCCGCAAGGCGTTCGATACAGTTCCCCACAGTCGTTTAATGAACAAAGTAAGAGCATATGGACTATCATACCAATTGTGATTGGATTGAAGAGTTCCTAGATAACAGAACGCAGCATGTCATTCTCAATGGAGGAGTCTTCCGAACTAAGAGTTATTTCAGGTGTGCCGCAGGGAAGTGTCGTAGGACCGTTGCTATTCATAATATACATAAATGACCTTGTGGATGACATCGGAAGTTCACTGAGGCTTTTTGCGGATGATGCTGTGGTATATCGAGAGGTTGTAACAATGGAAAATTGTACTGAAATGCAGGAGGATCTGCAGCGAATTGACGCACGGTGCAGGGAATGGCAATTGAATCTCAATGTAGACAAGTGTAATGTGCTGAGAATGTATAGAAAGAAAGATCCCTTATCATTTAGCTACAATATAGCAGGTCAGCAACTGGAAGAAAATTCCATAAATTATCTGGGAGTACGCATTAGGAGTGATTTAAAATCGAATGATCATATAAAGTTGATCGTCGGTAAAGCAGATGCCAGGCTGAGATTCATTGGAAGAATCCTAAGGAAATGCAATCCGAAAACAAAGGAAGTAGGTTACAGTACGCTTGTTCGCCCACTGCTTGAATACTGCTCAGCAGTGTGGGATCCGTACCAGATAGGGTTGATAGAAGAGATAGAGAAGATCCAACGAAGAGCAGAGCGCTTCGTTACAGGATCATTTAGTAATCGCGAAAGCGTTACGGAGATGATATATAAACTCCAGTGGAAGACTCTGCAGGAGAGACGCTCAGTAGCTCGGTACGGGCTTTTGTTGAAGTTTCGAGAACATACCTTCACCGAGGAGTCAAATGGTTCAAATGGCTCTGAGCACTATGGGACTCAACTGCTGAGGTCATTAGGCCCCTAGAACTTAGAACTAGTTAAACCTAACTAACCTAAGGACATCACAAACATCCATGCCCGAGGCAGGATTCGAACCTGCGACCGTAGCGCACCGAGGAGTCAAGCAGTATATTGCTCCCTCCTACGTATATCTTGCGAAGAGACCATGAGGACAAAATCAGAGAGATTAAAGCCCACACAGAGGCATACCGACAATCCTTCTTTCCACGAGCAATACGAGACTGGAATAGAAGGGAGAACCGATAGAGGCACTCAAGGTACCCTCCGCCACACACCGTCAGGTGGCTTGCGGAGCTTGGATTTAGATGTAGACATAACATTGCAGAAATGGAATAGGTACTGTGTCGGGTGCTTAAAGAAATGGAAAGAGTGCTAGCGAAGGCCGGCCGGAGTGGCCGTGCGGTTCTAGGCGCTACAGTCCGGAGCCGAGCGACCGCTCCGGTCGCAGGTTCGAATCCTGCCTCGGGCATGGATGTGGGTGATGTTCTTAGGTTGGTTAGGTTTAATTAGTTCTAAGTTCTAGGCGACTGATGACCTCAGAAGTTAAGTCGCATAGTGCTCAAAATAGTTCAAATGGCTCTGAGCACTATGGGACTTAACATCTGTGGTCATTAGTCCCCTAGAACTTAGAACTACTTAACCCTAACTAACCTAAGAACATCACACACATCCATGCCCGAGGCAGGATTCGAACCTGCGACCGTAGCGGTCGCGGTTCCGGACTGAGCGCCTAGAACCGCTAGACCACCGAGCCCGGCATAGTGCTCAGAGCCATTTGTTAGCGAAGGGCTATAATATGTACGTAAACAAATTCAAATTAAAGCGTCAGGTGGGGACTCGAAACTGGGACCTATGCTTTTCACGGGAAAGTGCTCAGCCGACTGAGCAATTCAATTACGACTCTAGACCCGGTATCACAGCTTCACTTCCGACATACACTAGAATAAATTGTCACTGCAGAGTGACATTTTATTCTAGAAACAATACCTTATGCTATGGCTAAGCCATTTCTCTGCAATATCTTCTCTTCCGGAATATTAGTACCGCAAGGCATAAAGGAGAACCTTTGTGAAGTTTAGAAGGTAGGAAAGAGGCAATGGGGAGACAGGATTGAAAAGATTAAATACCTTTGAAATCTGGTGTTACAGTGGAAAGTTGAAGGTGAGTGGATTGATGGAGTAAGGACTACCAGCAACGTGACTAATGAAGAACATAATTAATTTGAGATATGGAATAGTTGGGCACGCATGATAAAGGAAAGAAAGGAAGCAAGCAAGCAAGCAAGACTGGTTGTCCATGATGTGGGCTGCAACAGTTACCCTAATACAGACGATAGCTGACAAGTGACAGGAACAGAGACATGCATCAAACCAATATCAAGGTTGATGAAAGAAAAAAGAAAAAAAGACAAGAACAACAACTGGGCCACAGTTTGCGTGTCTGAAAGAAAACGATGTTGTCAGTATTTCAGAATCACAATAAATATTATAATGTTAATAATTTTTGTAACCAAGACATTGGAAGCGTACTGTATATAAATTTACCATTCGATCTTTTCGTAGAGCGCTTCATTTCTCGTCTGAAATTGAAGTGGACTATTCCAGTTTGTCAAAGTAGTATTACCGACGGCTACAAAACAATACACTTTCTGAGCCGTTACAACAGCCACGATATATAACAATTAACCATCGCCACAACCAAATATCTACACAACAGATGAACAACGTGACTACTACTTCCTGGAATTAGTACTAAAATTTCAGTCTCAGTACATGCATCATAAATGAAGCAAAAAATAAATTTTCAGCAGCTATGAATGAATTTAACAAACCTTGATACGTACCGCTCCTAGTTTGGAGGACATAATATCAAGCACGACAGGAGCAATCGTTTTCTGACAATTGTGTTGGTAAAAGTTGGAGCTCATATGCTTTCTGATGTTACATTAATAATGGAAGGATGTTTATGGGTCAAAATTCAAGGGAGTAGGAACAACATAATTAATTGAAAACATGAGTATAGAACAGGGCTTCTCAACGGGTGGTCCGCGGACCCCTTAGGGATCTGCCGACTCTTTCTAGGGGGTCCGCGGCCACCTTTCACCAAATCGCGTAAAATAATGAGTAAAATTATTGAAAAAAATGAGAAAATCAAATTCATCACTATTATTTGTCCTGTGAAAAACATGTGTATAGCACTCGAAAGTTGGCAATAACATTCGCTCTTTGGCAATCATATTTGACAGTCGGCAACACAGACCAAAACATTTGGTGCAGCTCCCGTTGCCGGAGGTTCGAGTCCTTCCTCGGGCAAGTGTGCGCGTGTATGTGTGTGTTGTCCTTAGTGGAAGTTAAACTTAGTTTAATAGTGTGTGAGACTAGGGACTGATGACCTCAGCAGTTAAGTCCCATAGACTTTACATACATTTGAACATTTTTCTTCCGATTTCACCAAAAACCACACACACACACACACACACACACACACACACACACGACTGTTACTAAATATGCGTGCTCCTTACACAACAGTTGCCAAACAGTGGAAGTGAACAGAAACAGACCACAGGCGGCAGCTTGTCAACAGCGAATAGTTTGGACGTGACGTCGATTGCTCTTGGAGGAAGACAGCGCTTACGTGTGAAATGTCAATTACCAAGTAATATTAATTAGGCTAAAGTGTGTTGAAAAAAAATGGTTTAAATGGCTCTGAGCACTATAGGACTTAACTGCTCTGGTCATCAGTCCCCTAGAACTTAGAACTACTTAAACCTAACTAACCTATGGACATCACACACATCCATGCCCGAGGCAGGATTCGAACCTGCGACCGTAGCGGTCGCGCGGTTCCAGACTGTAGCGCCTAGAGCCGCACGGCCACTTCGGCCGGCTATAGTGTGTTGAACAATCCACTAGTAAGTGTCTGGATACAGTGGGAATTCAAATTGGATCGTTAATTTCAAGTTGTTTTCATTCATCTCTAAACCAAAGACTATTGATACTTCGGGAGGGGGGGGGGAGGAGGGGGGTCATTGGGAACATGGGACTTTCATTAAGAAGCTTTCAGTTCCCATGGGTTTTGCTCTTAAATTTGAAGTTACTGTGCTCTTGACTGACTAGGGGTCCGCCATGGATTTTCGACTGTGGAAGTGGTCCGCCAGCTGAAAAGGTTGGGAGGCCCTGGTATAGAAGATAAGAAGATGGAAGACAAAACCATAGCGTGACACACATCTTTCTGTCAATAGGACTGCTTTCTGATCACTTCACCTTTATGCGGTGACTCTGCTTTGCCTTTAGAAATATATACACAAGATATTTTCTCTTTAATTTCCAAAGCACAAGAGTTATATGAGAGTTCGGGAAAAATATTTCTTTGTATATGCGGGGCAATGCACAGAAGCATATTTGCACGTGCAGAATATACGATGAAAGCAGAATCATAAGAGAGAAACTTTGCTAAGGCCAGCAGCGCACCTCCCCTCGCTACATATAAACGTGGCCCCGGCAGGCGTGTCAAACGAGGTACGAATCTTAACACTCGCTGCGCAAATGAATTCCTCGCCTGGGGTGGAGAGCGCAGCCAGAAACGAGGAGAATAATCGATAACTTCCCCCTCCGCATGCTGATATGATGTAACATCGTTTGCTCCGTAACGAAGTCAAATTACTCAGGGGTCATGCAGCAGAACCACGTAATAAGATACCGGGAAATAACCCTTTATTACACGTTGCGGAAGTTGCCACAGGCACCAACCGAAATAAATTTAGAAATACACGCGAACGTGAGAAGCGCTGACATATAAAGCGTTTTTAAAACTTTAAAGGGTAGGGGTGTGGCATTTCACAGTGCTAGGTGAAATCAACTAAAGAACAGTGAAAAACACAGATACATCACGCAATATTATATTTAACAAATGTGGGTAAAATATCGAAACCGAGTGCCAAGGAGTAACTTGGATTTCTCTGATGGTTACGGTATTTAGAGCCACCACTCATACCAGAATGAATTTGCCATTTGACGACGTCAAGGCAACCGCTAATCTTCAGCATTTCATGTGCGATGATTTACGGAAAAAACTGAAAGAGACACCTGCTTCAGCCTGCCGGCCGGTGTGGCCGTGCGGTTCTAGGCGCTTCAGTCTGGAACCGCGTGAACGCTACGGTCGCAGGTTCGAATCCTGCCTCGGGCATGGATGTGAGTGATGTCCTTAGGTTAGTTAGGTTTAAGTAGTTCTAAGTTCTAGTGGACTGATGACCTTAGATGTTAAGTCCCATAGTGCTCAGAGCCATTTTGCTTCAGCCTACTGTATTCCAAAACGTCGAAGCGCTACAACTGTGACAAGTACTCCCAGGTAGTCTCAGCACTAAAAAATAAAAGAAGAAATACTAATTTTTTTCTGTGCAGTTAAGGGGGTACCGGAGACCCAAGGATTGGAGGGCATCATATGAGTGATGCAATAACAATGAAAGTTGGAAAGGCAAACCATACATCGTTTCACCGCCAGGTAGGTCCTTCAGACTTCTAGGTGACAATGCCCTGAAAGTAGCCATCTTCTATGTTATTTTACAGAAAGACAACTCAATTAGATGGCGAACTGATAAATTACTGAATTCGCCGTCGAAAAGATTTTTCCAAGGAAGGGACTTTTCTGGGCGACTCGGATTGTGTTGTATGTGTTGGCAAAATCTCTCCTGGAGAAAGCAGCAGAGGTGACTACTTTTGCTAGAGCAGAAAAGGAAGCTTACTAACAATGGAGGAAAACCATTTCCTTTTACGGGATTCGTATTTCCGTATTATTCTGACATTATGAAGAGCCTCATACGATTTTATCTACACATGGTTCAAATGGCTCTGAGCACTATGGGACTTAACAGCTGAGGTCATCAGTCCCCTAGAACTTAGAACTACTTAAACCTAACTAACCTAAGGACATCACACACGTTCATGCCCGAGGCAGGATTCGAACCTGCGACCGTAGCGGTCGCGCGGTTCCAGACTGTAGCGCCTAGAACCGCTCAGCCACTCCGGCCGGCATCTACACATGAAGTAATAACCTTTTCAGTTCCAGAAGTAATAGTGAACTTGACTTACGTGTATGATGTCAATGATGTATGAATACAGCTTATTAAATATTATTATTTGCGTGCGACAGGGTTCACAGGATGTATCAGAAATCGTATTAATAAGGCGCAGAAATGCCACTGCGCCAAATAATTCCATTAAAATTAAAAAGGTCGCGGAAGGAGAACTGCTTTGTTATGACAACATTACGCTTACCTAGTCCTCGATAGAACTTACGACTGTTAAACTTCGCAACACGAAAGCCATGGACTAAATCAGTATTTATGACCACTCAGGCAGAATATTCTGCCAGAATCTAACTACAATGATTTGATGAATATGATGCTTTTCAGATCATATTATGATTCCAAAACTGTTGTACACCAATTCTGCGGAACAAATTTGGGATGACATTTAAGGTCAGCCAAGAGTCGGAAAACCACTTCCCCGTAATGAGTACGAATTACGGGAGTTATATGTAGATATTCGACGCTTTATAGCTTCGACCCAAAACAGGAGTTTGCAAGATCCACGATACAACAAACTGCGTCTGTTTTGAACGTGCAAAAGATGTGTAAAAATGTTGACAGCCTCGTAGATGTTATCTTGCGGCACTTGCCTTTTTGCGCTGGTAAATACACGTCTGTACATCCATATTTATGTATTCTGCGGTTTCTCTAAATTATTTAGGCTGAATACTGCGATTATTCCTCTCAAGTGGACACAGCCGATTTCCTTCTCAGCCCATTCCAATCTGAGCCTTTGCTCCCTCTTTAACGACTTCGTCACTGACGGGACGTTAAGCTCTAAATTTTCCTTCCTTCCTGTTGAATTCTAGTGGTGGAAGAATTTAATCACCAGTATTTGGCCGGCAGGAAGATGAATGGTGGCAGTGTAAGGCTGCTGGGCACCAGATGTTCTGTCAATGTCCAGGTTTAAATACCAAACCTCCCATTAGTGTGTCTTGGACTATGGGTGCGCCGGACGGAGTGGCCGAGCGGTTCTAGGCGATTCAGTCTGGAACCGCGCGACCGCTACGGTCGCAGGTTCGAATCCTACCGCGGGCATGGATGTGTGTGATGTCCATAGGTTAGTTAGGTTTAAGTAGTTCTAAGTTCTAGGGGACTGATGACCTCAGATGTTAAGTCCCATAGTGCTCAGAGCCATTTTGAACTATGGGTGCGAGCGAGGTGGCGGGAGGGAGGGTGTGGACACGTGTGACACTGTTGTACAGATGGTTGGATGTGTACGGTTCCCGCTGCAGTTTTTTAGCGGGAGTACTCTAAGTCGTGACACCGGGTTGCAAACATGCCCACTATCATTCGTAAGAACACAATACGCTGTCTAAGGTAGCCACACGAGATAGACGCAGCGGTCGCACACTAGTTAAAAGCGAAAGAGAAATCTTACTTCATATCTCCGCAAGTCGCATAGTTAGCTCGAAAACTTAGCAGAGCACAATTATAGGTGAAAAACTGAGTGAGGGTCAACGTCTAATCTTAAATGCACACAATAAAATCATTTCGTAAAAGGACAATATTTAACTTTAATGACCTCAATGTTGACGGACGATCCCGATAATATTTAAAATTAATCCCCTTTCTAGGCACAGGCCTTAAAGTGCTGATGTCGTCAATGAAGAAAGGCTGTTTCGAAAAGAATCGAACATCCCTCAGTAAAATGAAAATTGCTTCTGGTACTCCGTGAAGCTTAAGAGAGCAAGGATTCGTCTACCGAAGTCCATTACGAGCTCAAAATTTATGACTACGCTGTAGGCCTCGTTGCACGACTCATCTTTGTAGCACACGTACAAATTTCTCGTCCTGCAACATCACTGATTGGGTCGACTTGTCACTTAACTTTTCAAGAATCCTCTCCGCATTACACACATCCTCTCCAGGACATTACACACATGCATGCCCGAGGCAGGAGTCGTGACGTTTTCTCGCCAGTCTAGGACTCTCAGAAGGTATGAATTACATAGGAGTTGAGATGATCCAGAATAAAGCGGGAATCTTCTTAGTGAGCACAAGAATGTCACGAAGATGCTAGACAAACTGCAGAGGCAGATCGTACAAAGGAAGAGGCGTGCATCATGGATACATTTACGGTTTAAATTGCGATAGCGTACATATGAAGAAAGTCAGGCAACATATTACTTTCTCCCACATACATCTCACGAAATAACTACGACAGGAGAATCAGAGAAATCCGTATCACGCGGAGGCTTGCCGGCATTCGTTCTTTGTTCGCAGCATTCGCGGTAGAAGCAGAGTAGAAAAGGACAGGTAACCGTACTGGTATCAGCAGTATCTTCCGCCCATCAACGTAAGGTGGCCTATGGAAAGTAATTGAACAAATAGGAAACAAATGGTCCACGTCATTTTCAAAGGAATAATTCTGGCGTTTGCTTAAGAGGTTTAGAGACGACAAGGAAGCCGTAAAACTGGCTGGCTGTTCCTGGAATACGAACCGCCATCCTTCTGTATACGACACCGTATGCGCCACATCGTTCGGCAGGCGTCACGGGAAAACGCTTCTCAGAAGTAAGTTCATTTTGTGCTTGTGTGCATCGGGTACGGACAATAGTACGCAGAGAATGAAAATTTACATCTATGATCGTATGTAAGATGATCATGTGACGACCTTAGTGATGGTCGCCAGAAATTTTGTATTCCACACAAAGTAATCTGAGTTACTTCAGGTCACTGAGTCTAGCTTATAATCACCCGTCTGAAGGGTCCTGTATACTTGAGTGGGTCCCGGAGCCTCGGCGCCACAGACTGCGTGGAGAGACTTGGCGCTAAGCCGACCCGCAAATTAAGTTCTGTTAGCGAGCCCAGCAGCTCATCTCTCGAGTGTTTCTAAACTAGAACTAGAAACTCTGACAGACTTTTCGGCTGAAAGAAGAACATATGCAACAACTGCATGCACAGTTATACATTGTCCACTCACATAAATGTAACGAACTGTCAAAAACTTGAATAGCTACCTTTTGCAGCGTGCACCGCTGCGAGAGATGTCTTGTGCCTTCTAGAAGGAAGAGATCACTCAGGGAATGGCACGAAAACGTTCCCCAGACCACAACGCTCCCACCTCCGGCCTGGACCCTGACGACGATTGTTGCTGGGTGTTTGCTTTCTGTCCGATCGAACATAAAACGTGATTTGTCTGGAAAGGCCCTCTGTCGCCACTCACTGGACGTCCAGTTGCCGTAATGATGTGCAAATTCCAGCCTTCGTCGCCGATGAGCAGAAGTCAGCATGGAAGCGTGAACCAGGTGCCTGCTGCGGAGGCTCATATGCACCAACATCCGCTCAACGGTCGTTGAGGAGCCACTGTTGACGGCCCCTTAGTTCATCTGAGCAGTCAGTTACTAACAGATGCACTTCTAATTGCCCGTACACATCTCCGCAGCAGTCGTTCTCCCTTGTCACATACACTACTGGCCATTAAAATTTATACACCACGAAGATGACGTGCTGAAGACGGAAATTTAACCGACAGGAAGAAGATGCTGTGATATGCAAATGATTAGCTTTTCAGACCATTCACACAAGGTTGGCGCCGGTGGCGACACTTACAACGTGCTGACATGAGGAAAGTTTTCAACAGATTTCTCATACACAAACAGCAGTTGACCGGCGTTGCCTGGTGAAACGTTGTTGTGATGCCTCGTGTAAGGAGGAGAAATGCGTACCATCACGTTTCCGACTTTGATAAAGGTCGGATTGTAGCCTATCGCCATTGCGGTTTATCGTATTGCGACATTGCTGCTCGCGTTGGTCGAGAGCCAATGACTGTTAGCAGAATATGGAATCGATGGGTTCAGGAGGATAATAAGGAACGCCGTGCTGGATCCCAACGGCCTCGTTTCACTAGCGTCGAGATGACAGGCATCTTATCCGCATGGCTGTAACGGATCGTGCAGCCACGTCTCGATCCCTGAGTCAACAGATGGGGACATTTGCAAGACAACAACCATCTGCACGAACAGTTCGACGACGTTTGCAGCAGCTTGGACTATCAGCTCGGAGACCACGGCTGCGGTTACCCTTGACGCTACATCACAGACAGGAGCGCCGGCGATGATGTACTCGACGACGAACCTGGGTGCAGGAATGGCAAAACGTCATTTTTTCGAATGAATCCAAGTTCCGTTTACAGCATAATGATGGCCGCATCCGTGTATGGCGACATCGCGGTGAGCGCACATTGGAAGCGTGTATTCGTCATCGCCATACTGGCACATCACCCGGCGTGATGGTATGGGGTGCCATTGGTTACACGTCTGTCACTTCTTGTTTGTATTGACGGCAATTTGAACAGTGGACGTTACATTTCAGATGTGTTACGACCTGTGGCTCTACCCTTCATTCGATCCCTGCGAAACCCTACATTTCAGCAGGATAATGCACGACCGCATGTTGCAGGTCCTGTACGGGCCTTTCTGGATACAGAAAATGTTCGACTGCTTCCCTGGCCAGCACATTCTCCAGATCTCTCACCAACTGAAAACGTCAATGGTGGCCGAGCAACTGGCTCGTCACAATACGCCAGTCACTACTCTTGATGAACTGTGGTATCGTGTTGAAGCTGCATGGGTAGCTGTACCTGTACACGCCATCCAAGATCTGTTTGACTCAATGCCCAGGCGTATAAAGGCCGTTATTACGGCCAGAGGTGGTTGTTCTGGGTACTGATTTCCCAGGATCTATGCACCCAAATTTCGTGAAAATGTAATCACATGTCAGTTCTAGTATAGTCCAATGAATACTCGTTGATCATCTGCATTTCTTCTTGGTGTAGCAATTTTAATGGCCAGTACTGTATGCAGGGCGTATTTCAACAGTGGTACAAGTCCATTACCTCCACTTTTCTGCCTATAATGCTTCTGAAACTAATGATATGAACAAACAGAAAGAAAGGTTCATCTATAGCACGAAGCCATATGCTTGAATGTTTCTGGTATCTCTACTGCAGATCTTTCAGCGCTCATTTAACTTTAGGACTCTGTATCTCAAAATGAACAGAAATGGACTTGTACCACTATTGAAACGAGCCCTTCATATGGACCCTGGTGCACCACAGTCGCCTCGGTACCATTTGTGGATAGCACCATTTTGCCACGCAGAGTACACTTTAACCATGACGGCATGCAAACTGTTCACAAACTTTGCAGTTTTGGAAATGCTTCCATCTTTGACTCGAAAGCCAATGATCATGCCCTTTTGGACGTCAGAAAAGTCGCTCTGTTTCCGCATTACGACAATGACTTCATTTATCGCGACCTCATGGTGGTCACATAAATTTGACTGGACTGTGTACATATGGTACGTAGTACCAACATTACCTTAAAGCAATGTAAAATATACAATGGATAAAGCTTGTTTCCACTGCTACGCAGAATGACTCAAAGCTGCGTCTTCAAATCGATTACCATATATTCCACTTATTTTAAAAAAATCTAAGGAGCCCACACGAAGTGCAAATGGTTGCGATAACATGCCAGACCGCTTAGAAAGAAAAAAAAAATATCAGAGTAAATAGAGCGCCATGACAGGTATAGGGGTTAGAGACCGCAAGCTCGTTACGACACTGTAGCGAGACTGAATATGTAACACCAAAAATAAACGCAAAATATATTTACCGGTACTTAAAAATCAGATAAAAATTTGTCTGAAGATTTTCTAAGAGACAGTATTCATTCCTTGCAAACAAACTATGTACACAAATACCAGATGCGGCTTAAATAAAATAAAAAATATAGTGGTGTCTGTGATTGATAGTTTTATACCAAATAATTAATATGAGACTGAACAGCTTCCCCATAATACAAAATCTGGTCAGAGCCTTGTAGCACAAGCAACGAAAGAAGCATGCCAGATTTAAAAGAACGCAAAATCTACAATACAGACAACGGCTCTCCAACAAACGAAACATAGTGCGGACTTACATGCGCGATGTTTTTAGTAGTTTTCACAACGAAACTGTCTCAAAAGGCGGTAGAAAATCCAAATAGATTCTGGTCGGAAGTAAAACATACCAGCTGCATAATACAGTTAATGCGTTCATTGAGCGGTAGCAATGGTAATACTATCGATTACAGATAAACTGAGGCGGAGTTATTAAACAAGGTTTTCCTTAGCTCTTTCACCAAAGGAGATGCAGTGAATAGGAGTAATGAATGATATCGTGAGAACATCTCACGTCGATTCTAGAAGGCTTTCGACACCTTTTATCACAAGTGGTTTCTAATCCAATTGCGCGCCTATGGAGTATCATCTCAGTTGTGCCACTGGATTCGTTATTTCCTGTCGGAAAGGTCACAGTTTGTAGTAATTAACGGCAAGTCATCGAAAGTAACGTAAGTGATATATGACGTTCTCAAATGAAGTATATAGAACCTCTGCTCTTCCCAGTCTGTATATACAACTTGCGAGACACCCTGAGCAGCCCTCTTAAATTGCTTGCAGATGATGCTGTCGTTTACCGTCCAGTAAAGTGATCACAAGATCAGATCGATTTGTAAAATGATTTAGTCAAGATATCTGTAATTTGCGAAAAGTACCAACTGACCCTAAACAATAAGACACGAGTACTCAAAAATTCCATTAATTTCGGTTACATGATAAATCACACAAATCTAAAGGTTGTTGATTAAACAAATACCTAGGGATTAGAATTACGAACGGCTTAACTTGGAAGCATTAGACAGAAAATTTTGTGGAGGAGGCAAATCAAAGATCGCATTTTATTGGCAGAACACTTACGTGATACAATAAATTAACTAAAGATGCTGCCTACACTACGCTTGTCTGTCCTCGTCCGCAGCTCGTGCTCGTGCGGTAGCGTTCTCGCTTCCCACGCCCGGGTTCCCGGGTTCGATTCCCGGCGGGGTCAGGGATTTTCTCTGCCTTTTGATGACTGGGTGTTGTGTGCTGTCCTTAGGTTAGTTAGGTTTAAGTACTTCTAAGTTCTAGGGGACTGATGACCACAGATGTTGAGTCCCGTAGTGCTCAGAGCCATTTGAACCATTTTTGCTCAGAGCCATTTGCATCATTTTTTGTCCGTCCTCTTGTGGGTATTGCTGCACGATATAGGATCATTATCAGAGAGGATTGACGGAATACATCGACAAAGATGAAATAAGGGTAGCGCAAATGGTTCAAATGGCTCTGAGCACTATGGGACTTGACATCTGAGGTCATCAGTCCCTTAGAATTTAGAACTACTTAAACATAACTAACCTAAGAACATCACACAGATCAATGCCCGAGGCAGGATTCGAACCTGCGACCGTAGCGGTCGCATGGTTCCCGACTGAAGCGCCTAGAACCGCTCGGCCCCACCGGCCGGCAGGGGTAGCTCCTTTTCTATTCTCGCCAAATATGGAGTGTGTGTCATGGATATGATACGTACGTTGCGGTGGCAATAATTAAAATAAAGGCACATTTCGTTGCGGCGAGATCTTTTCACGAAATTTCAACGCGATCTTTTGACGAAAGTTCAGTCATCAAAATATCTCTTCCGAATGCAAAAGCATTTTATTGGCTCCAACCTATATACAGTGAAATGATCATCGTAATAAGATAAGTGAGAACTCACATTGAAAAATTTGTGTGTTAATGTTTTCCTTGTGCTATTCGAGGATGGGACAGTCGAGAAATAGTATAAATGGTTCTATGTCTTCTCTGACAAGCACTTAAGTGTAAATTGTAGAGTAATAGTGTAAATGGAGTTGTAAAACGCGGGATGCGTATACTAAACATTCCAGATGGAGCATTTGATTAGGACTGAGAAACAATGGAGAATGAACTAGGTCTTCATCTTCCTTACGGTCTTGGCAGAAACTCATTTTCAGAAACCACGGGAGAACTAAGTAAGTAGGGAGATTTGACGTCCGCTGTAAACTTCTTTTAACTATTATTATTGTAGATGATTATTTTGGAAAGGTAACAGCCGTGTTGACGGAGTAGGAAGATGTAGTTTACAATTAAGTCACGTCCTGTAGTCAGCCTATGGTCCCTCTAACGTATTTCAGGGAAGCGTCTCAAATAAACTAATATTCAGAACTTCCTGGTAGATTAAACTTGTGTGCCGGAACAGGACTCGAACTTCGGGCCATTTTCTTTTCCAGGCAGATGCTCTACCGTCTGAGCTACCCAAGCACCACCACCCACGCCCCGCCCTCGCAGTTTTAATTCCGACAGTATCTCTTCTCCTACCTTCCAAACTTTACAGAAGTTCTCCAACATACCTTACGGGACTAGCACTCCAGTAAAAAAAGAATATTGCGGAGAAGTGTCTTAGCTCCAGCCTATGGCGGTGTTGGGAAGGAAGGAGAGGGGGGGCGGGGCTGGAGGGGTCGTGAGTCGTTCTTGGATAGCTTAATCGGTAGAGCACTTGCACGCGAAAGGTGAAGGTCCCGGGTTCGAGTCCCAGTGCGGCAAACAGTGTTAATCTTCCACGAAGTTTCAAATATTCGCAAACTCCGCTGGAGAATCAAAATTCATTCTGGAAACTAGTACTCAGTTTATGCTTAAATAGCGAGGGTAGTTAAAATGGAAAAGTCTTTTATTGTTAGATATGCTTATCAAGTTACAATCTCACAGTTATTCACCGGTTTTACCATTCACTCCCGAACAAACCATTGCTTTACTTAGCGTTCGTTCTTTGAAGTAAGAAATATGAAGGTGACCTGTAGAATGTCGTCTCTCGTGACTTAACACCGTGTCCGAAACTGGTCGAACATGGCATGACGGCGCGTTACTGATATACGGATAAATCACGCAAATACGGTCTGCAGCGACTAACTTTGCATATCTCTATTTCCTTCGCTGATACGCTTCCGTAAGAAGTTCACTCTTCATAAATAAATCATTTCTACGCGGCCCCGGCACCAACTTGTGCATACATCAACCGACACGTCTGCACAGCTTGACCGCTCTTGCGAGACTCCCTTCCGAGCACTCCGAAGGAAGGAAGATTAGTGTTCCGCGTCCCGCTGAAGACGAGGTCGTTAAGGACGCAGCAGAAACCCGGATTAGGGAAAGGTATCAGCCGTGCCCGGAATCTGCCTTAAGCGATTTAAGAAAATCACGAAACAGCTAAATCTAGATGAGCGGACGTGGATTTGTACCGCCGTCTGAAAGTGCACGAATCCAACATCTTTCCGCTGTGCCACCTCTCTCAGCTACCCACTCTGAAAACTATTAACTCACCCAAGACGTTGAGCAGCTCAACTAATCAGATCAAGCGCGCGTCAAAGCTGTCTATCGCTCTCGAATGCGCAGCTATACAAACCAGATAACTGTATTCTTAAACCGTTCTTTCTGCAGAAGGGTTCATTCTCTTAACCTCTGCACAATATCGGTATTACTAATATGAAAGCAAGGTTAGACGTTAGTGCAAGTATCACATATAGTTAAAAATCAATAATCGATACGACTTAAAATCCGTAACAGTATATCTCACATGGCTAGATTCACTAACCGACACGACTGAGAAACCGTTAACAGTATAACACCGCAGATTTTCCCTCAGCCTCTTTCTCGTTTCATCTCGGTAACTCTGCCCTAATATCGGACTCAGTTTAAAGTGTGTAGTGGTATACTTCCAATTACTAAATGGAACGTGTGGGTAAGTTACTCTGGCCTGGTAGTGGTAAAACGTGTGCCTGGAAACCGGAAGATCGCGGGATTGAACAAGTCGGAAAATAGAATTTTTCAATCTATCTTTAATCTAGGCTCCACCTCTCAACGATTTGAGGAGGCGCTAGGAATGACACGTGGTTCTGATTCAACATTGAACTTTATGTTCCCTTTCCCAGCTTGGATACAGGGGGTAGATTACTGGCATGCACAAGTCGCCACAGTGGCGTCCAATTGAAAGACTTGAACCCGTCCATACAGCCACACAGAATAATAATAATTAATATTATTATTCATTCAGACTATCCTTTCAAGGCATTGCAATTTTGAGAGAAGTTAATGTCCGACCTGTACAAAACACTCGTCTTACAAAATAGCTTACAGATTGATAGAAACAACTGCTTTGAGAATTAGTTTCGTAGGGTGGCAACAAGATGAAAGCTGCACTACATAAATCAAATAAAGAATGAAACTACTGCTGCCAATGGGATACTGGAGAACATTCTCAGATGAAAATCTGAAACCTAATCTTACAATGTTATTATTATCTTCTTTCCTTTCTCAGACGTTATGCCTGGTTAAAAATGGAAAGTGACGCGGACCTTGATCAAGCGTGACTTCCTTTTAACTGTACGGTATATGTTACATTGCATTTAGGAACTTTCGGGTAATTGAACATGTATCAATAATTACAGATTTCTGTAGTTGTATATATACGTTTGGATGTAGCTGTATTGCGTTGATGTACTGGTGAATATTGTGTGGTATGACTCCTGTAGTTGATAATATAATTGGTATAATGTCAACTTTATCCTGATGCCACATGTCCTTGACTTCCTCAGCCAGTTGGATGTATTTCTCAATTTTTTCTCCTGTTTTCTTCTGTATATTTGTTGTATCGGGTATGGATATTTCGATTAGTTGTGTTAATTTCTTCTTTTTATTGGTGAGTATGATGTCAGGTTTGTTGTTTTATCTGTTATAATGGTTCTGTTCCAGTATAATTTGTATTCATCATTCTCCAGTACATTTTGTGGTGCATACTTTTATGTGGGAACGTGTTGTTTTATTAGTTAGTGTTGTATGGCAAGCTGTTGATGTATTATTTTTGCTACATTGTCATGTCTTCTGGTGTATTCTGTATTTGCTATTATTGTACATCCGCTTGTGATGTGATCTACTGTTTGTATTTGTTGTTTGCAAAGTCTGCATTTATCTGTTGTGGTATTGGGATCTTTAATAATATGCTTGCTGTAATATCTGGTGTTTATTGTTTGATCCTGTGTTGCAATCATGAATCCTTCCGTCTCACTGTATATATTGCCTTTTCTTAGCCATGTGTTGGATGCGTCTTGATCGATGTGTGGCTGTGTTAGATGATACGGGTGCTTGCCATGCAGCGTTTTCTTTTTCCAATTTACTTTCTTTGTATCTGTTGATGTTATGTGATCTAAAGGGTTGTAGAAGTGGTTATGAAATTGCAATGGCGTAGCCGATGTATTTATATGAGTGATTGCTTTGTGTATTTTGCTAGTTTCTGCTCGTTCTATAAAGAATTTTCTTAAATTGCCTACCTGTCCATAAGGTAGGTTTTTTATGTCGATAAATCCCCTTCCTCCTTCCTTTCTGCTTAAAGTGAATCTTTCTGTTGCTGAATGTATGTGATATAATAATAATAATAATAATACCATTATTATTATTATTATTATTATTATTATTATGGCAAGTTTAGGTTTCAAATTTTAATCGGAGAATGTTCTCCAGAGACGACGATTGGCAGCATTAATTTCATTCGTTATTTTATTTACGCATTGCAGCTTTTATTTTGTTGCCACCCTATGAAAATAATGTTCAAAGCAATTGTTTCCTATCAGTATGGAAGTTACTTCGCGGGACGAGTATTCCGTACAGGTCGGATATCAACGTCTCCCAAAATAGCAATGCCTTGAATGGATAGTCCGAATGAATACAAATTCTGAGTGTGGGTATAAGAGCGACTGAGGTGTCAGATGGTGTGCGCATAGCTAAGCAGCGCCCTCTCTTAGGCGACCGGAAAGGTCAGTGTTACGCCAAGGTAGCTCTTGCAACGCAGTGGAAAAGTGAGAGCAGGTTAACAGTAGTCCTCGTCCGTAGCAAAGGGCGCAATATCAGCATATGAATGAGTGCCACCAGGACAATGGGATCGGTCTGTGAGAAGTGGGTTTGTAATACGGTAGCACTTCGGCTCATACAGGGTATACTGGAACGACAAAGAAGGTTGTGTGGAACCTGTGGACAGAAGCGGGTCGTGCGCAATAGTGAACGACCGCTGGACCAAGAGATGTGAGCACAGGACGAGATAGCTAGTCTGCCGTACGCACCATACAGCTTCGTCGCTAGCATACCAACAGGTGTGGAACTTCCGCAAACTACACTCCTGGAAATGGAAAAAAGAACACATTGACACCGGTGTGTCAGACCCACCATACTTGCTCCAGACACTGCGAGAGGGCTGTACAAGCAATGATCACACGCACGGCACAGCGGACACACCAGGAACCGCGGTGTTGGCCGTCGAATGGCGCTAGTTGCGCAGCATTTGTGCACCGCCGCCGTCAGTGTCAGCCAGTTTGCCGTGGCATACGGAGCTCCATCGCAGTCTTTAACACTGGTAGCATGCCGCGACAGCGTGGACGTGAACCGTATGTGCAGTTGACGGACTTTGAGCGAGGGCGTATAGTGGGCATGCGGGAGGCCGGGTGGACGTACCGCCGAATTGCTCAACACGTGGGGCGTGAGGTCTCCACAGTACATCGATGTTGTCGCCAGTGGTCGGCGGAAGGTGCACGTGCCCGTCGACCTGGGACCGGACCGCAGCGACGCACGGATGCACGCCAAGACCGTAGGATCCTACGCAGTGCCGTAGGGGACCGCACCGCCACTTCCCAGCAAATTAGGGACACTGTTGCTCCTGGGGTATCGGCGAGGACCATTCGCAACCGTCTCCATGAAGCTGGGCTACGGTCCCGCACACCGTTAGGCCGTCTTCCGCTCACGCCCCAACATCGTGCAGCCCGCCTCCAGTGGTGTCGCGACAGGCGTGAATGGAGGGACGAATGGAGACGTGTCGTCTTCAGCGATGAGAGTCGCTTCTGCCTTGGTGCCAATGATGGTCGTATGCGTGTTTGGCGCCGTGCAGGTGAGCGCCACAATCAGGACTGCATACGACCGAGGCACACAGGGCCAACACCCGGCATCATGGTGTGGGGAGCGATCTCTTACACTGGCCGTACACCACTGGTGATCGTCGAGGGGACACTGAATAGTGCACGGTACATCCAAACCGTCATCGAACCCATCGTTCTACCATTCCTAGACCGGCAAGGGAACTTGCTGTTCCAACAGGACAATGCACGTCCGCATGTATCCCGTGCCACCCAACGTGCTCTAGAAGGTGTAAGTCAACTACCCTGGCCAGCAAGATCTCCGGATCTGTCCCCCATTGAGCATGTTTGGGACTGGATGAAGCGTCGTCTCACGCGGTCTGCACGTCCAGCACGAACGCTGGTCCAACTGAGGCGCCAGGTGGAAATGGCATGGCAAGCCGTTCCACAGGACTACATCCAGCATCTCTACGATCGTCTCCATGGGAGAATAGCAACCTGCATTGCTGCGAAAGGTGGATATACACTGTACTAGTGCCGACATTGTGCATGCTCTGTTGCCTGTGTCTATGTGCCTGTGGTTCTGTCAGTGTGATCATGTGATGTATCTGACCCCAGGAATGTGTCAATAAAGTTTCCCCTTCCTGGGACAATGAATTCACGGTGTTCTTATTTCAATTTCCAGGAGTGTATTCTCGATATTCTTGCCGATTCAAATCGCAATAAGAACTCTGAGCTTTCAACGATAACATCAGTCACCTTCACCAAACGAGGTAGCACAGTGGTTCATCACCGTCCTGCCACCCGGGTTATGGTTTTCTGTGGTTTCCCTAAATCGCTTACGGCAAATGCCGAGATAGTTCCTCTGAAAGGGGGCGGCCGATTTCCTTTCCCGTCCTCCCCCAATCCGAGCTTGTACTCCGTCTCTACTGACATTGCCCTTGACAGGACATTAAACCTTTCATCACTTGTTTGGTAACGATGACAGTCGTTATGCTGCCAGAGATCATCTCGATGCCTGCGATGTTACTGGAGCCCGTAGGATCCAAAACTGCTCGACAATTTTCTCTGGAGACTCAACGTCGAAAGCACGCCCTCACGAACCACTAAAATTGTATCTGTTGTCGAGGTTAAATTTCCTGTAGTATATTCTGATCTCTATAGCATCGATGATGAGAGAGTACCGGTAGGATGTCGCGATGCGCGAGATATAATTTTTGTTTTGTCAATCGTAACATTCGTTACCCTGTGCTCATAAATACGAAGATTTCGATGTGTGTGTATCGGAAAGACCGGAAAGTTAACAAGCAGTGTGTTTAATCAGTTGTGGCGTATATCAATTGAAGATGAACTTTTAGTGAGAAAATCATTCAAAAAATGAACGGAGCCCAGTCAGCAATGGGGAGATACATGCTGGGAAGTACTGGGGAGTGGATGGAGAGAGGTAATAAGTAAGTGGATTAGGAAGCAGAGTTGAGTGAAATGTAATTACGGCGGTAATAAATATTATATTGACGTGGGCGGGACCTGTAGGCAGAAGAATGGATGGTGTATGGACCATGAAAGTTTTTCGCTGGATTCCAAGAGTTAAGGAAAAATTTGGAGCAAGACTTAAATGGAATGTAAGTAGATGACATTAGAAAAAAGTGAATGCACATAGCATGCAAAAAAGTTCTGAGGCGCCCTCTTTGCAGCAGTGTATCACAAATGGCTAATGACGATCTTTTACACCAGTTCAATAAGTAGTACAAAAAGTATGAAAAAGCCATTGATCTGAACAATTTGCAGAAAAACCTCGAATAAAGTGTTAATTTTAGTTTGTTAATAGACAGTCAAGACCCAAACACAGGAAGACTAAGACCTGATCGTGGTTTTCTTTGTATAGCTCTGATCCGATGCAGCGTTCAATTCAATTTTCCCAGTAATTGTTTCCAACGTCGTTAACGACACACAGTTTCGACAAACGAGGAAGTTTTCACCGCGCGCGGTTTGCAAGCCATTACCAAGTTAAATGCGCGCGAAGGCGTCTGTGTATTCTTTCGTTAACGCAACGCTGCGTTACCTGCTGTACCGACAGCTAGCTTGCGCGCAGCAGTAGCTACATCGCATGCAGTGCACGTGCCCAATGAAGTGTAGCCCGCATAAAGGGCAAGCCGCTCAGCTCTGCAAACAGCGACCTTAACACAATTTTTGATCTCTCGTTGCATGTTTTTCGCAACTTTGAAGTTCTCTTTTATTTAATTGGTGTATTGGCGTTTAGATTGCGTTATGCAGTCAGCTTATTCTTATATATATACGAGGGCCGTTCAGAAAGTAACCTCCGGTTGATTTAAAAAAATACACCAAGTTAAATAAAAATATTTTAATATATACATCTTACAACTACAGCTTTGCACTACTTTTCTACATAGTCTCCATAGCGATTGAGGCACTTATCGTATCTCTTCACAAGCTTTGAAATTCCTTCTGCATAAAAATCACCCGCTTGTGCCTGGAGCCAGCCTGTGACCGCATCTTTGAGCTCTTCGTCGTCATCAAACCGCTGTGACCGGAGCCATTTCTTCAAATGCATGAAGAGGTGATAATCACTTGGCGCCAGGTCTGGGCTGTAAGGTGGATGGTTGATAACGTCCCACTTGAAGGACTCAAGAAGGGCCGTTGTTCTGCGAGCAGAGTGAGGACGGGCGTTATCGTGCAAAAAAACGATACCGGAAGTCAGCATACCACGGCGTTTGTTCTGTATAACCCGTCGTAACTTTTTTATTGTTTCACAGTACACGTCTTGATTAATGGTCGTACCACGTTCCATGAATTCAACCAACAACACCCCTTTGGCATCGCAAAACACCGTTGCCATCAGTTTTCTGGCAGAAAAATCTTGCGAGGCTTTTCTTGGTCTGGTAGGCGAATTTGAGTGTGTCCACATCTTTGATTGTTCTTTTGTCTCAGGGTTCACGTACTTAATCCAGGTTTCGTCACCGGTCACGATTCTGTTTACCAATGGTTCTCCTTCGTCCTCATAACGTGACAGAAAGTCTAATGCAGAGGCCATTTTTTGAGTTTTGTGGTGGTCGGTAAGAATTTTGGGCACCCTTCGTGCACAGAACTTACGGTAACCCAATCTTGCTGTCACTATCTCGTACAAGAGAGTCTTAGAAATCTGTGGAAAACCAGTAGACAACTCCGACATTGAGAAACGTCGATTTTCACGAACTTTTGCATCAACTGTCTGAACGAGTTCGTCAGTCACCAATGATGGTCTACCACTCCTCTCTTCATCATGAACGTTTTCTCGTCCACTTTTAAATAAACGTACCCATTCACGGACAACTCCTTCACTCATAACTCTTGGTCCGTACACGGCACAAAGCTCACGATGAATAGCTGCTGCAGAATATCCTTTGGCTGTAAAAAACCTTATGACAGCACGCACTTCACATTTGGCGGGGTTTTCTATTGCAGCACACATTTCAAACTGCCACAAAAACTAAACTAGCGCAGGTACGACGTTCACTCGACCACGGCTTGATGCCGACTGACCTGTTAAGTGCGTGAACGCACAGATGGCGTCGCTACTCCCCCCACAACCCGCACTGTGACCAATCGGAGGTTACTTTCTGAACCGCCCTCGTATATATATATATATATATATATATATATATATATATATATATATATATATATATATATATTGTGTGTGTGTGTGTGTGTGTGTAATCTTATGGGACTTAACTGCTAAGGGCATCAGTCCCTAAGCTTACACACTACTTAACCTAAATTATCCTAAGGACAAACACACACAACCATGCCCGAGGGAGGACTCGAACCTCCGCCGGGATCAGCCGCACAGTCCATGACTGCAGCGCCTCAGACCGCTCGGTTAATATCGCGCGGCCCGTATAGATAATATCTGACTGCTTTGTCACAGACACAAATAGGGACTGAATTGTGTGGCTATTGTATGTGGATGTCCACAAAAACAATTATCTGAAGTGTGCATTGTAAGTTCTGCGATAGTGCGTTGCCAACAAAGTAGTAATGATCAGTCAGGCTAGGCATGCTCATGTGTAAGGACTGTCGTAATTTCGTGTCGTTTGGAACATCCAAAAAATGGTTCAAATGGCTCTGAGCACTATGGGACTTAACTTCTGAGGTCATCAGTCCCCTAGAACTTAGAACTACTTAAACCTAACTAACCTAAGGACATCACACACATCCATGCCCGAGGCAGGATTCGAACCTGCGACCGTAGGGGTCGCGCGTTTCCAGACTGTAGCGCCTAGAACCGCTCGGCCACTCCGGCCGGCTGGAACATCCAAAGGAAACACGGTCTGCGTCGTCATTCTGTCCATGAGATCAGAAGTGAGTCTCCAAGACCTGCAGATTGCGAAGATTTTTGCGAAAACGCCCCTGTTTGAATTTAAATCTAGCTATTATAGTTGGCACATGGCTAGAGTTCGAGTGTGCACGGGATTTTATGCTGTCGTGTGGAATAACTACTGTACTACGATGTTTCATTGTGGCAGTCTTTGTTTTGCTTGGAATTCAACGCTCTAACGACCATGAATGGGTTGAATTCGCGAAACACTAATCTCCCTGTTGCTTCGTAACTATAAAGCACAGCTTGTTTCGAACAAATTTCGGAAATATATATATATATATATATATACTAGACACTTTCACGAAAATCTATACTTGACTGTTACTATATCTACTCGCACTGAACATTGTTATATCTAGAGAAATAAAGCGGCTATCAATGGTTTAAAAGTCATTTTTGGCAGCCACACCAGATTCCAAATTTTTGTTGCATACTTTTCACATCGTAATTATAACATCATGAATTTCACAATAAAATCGATCGCCAGAAACAAAGTAAATAAAATGAAAAGTTTTTCTGATTTTGCAAATATACTTTTACAAGTAAATTTTGATCAAAAGCATCTCATACTGCGAAGTATTAGGCGAAACGACTCATGTTTCATTTATTTAAAACTACCTCGTGAGTCATCTGAACTCAGGTTAAGCAAACGTGAAGCAAAGTTAAGTAAACGTGAAGCAAGGTTAAGTAAACGTGAAGCAGAGAGAAAAGATAACAAGTCTTACGAGAACGCTGTGATTTTCAACTATCCTTGCGTTGTTACGCGTGTTTTAGATTTTCTTACGATAACCACCGGAAATATTGAAATGCTTCACGAACCTTAAAAAGGCAAATTTAGACTGAACCATACGTAATTCAGTGACATCCACCGAATAATGAATCCCATGATCCACGTCTAGGGTGTCTGAAGAGGTCTTAAGCCACTGATAACTAGTTTCATCAGCCAGAAAGAAATGTTAACTGCTGGATCAAACAAACAAAGAAATTTCTAAAGTTATTTCCACACGTCTGTTTCAAAGGACTCGGTGCTGTTCTATGTATTTCCGAGTGTACAGTCGACAGCAAAAGAAAGCGTCAAAGGACGTGATTTAACGTACATGAAGAAGCTGTAAATTTTGCTGTAAAATGAGAAGACGTCTTGCGCTCCACGATCACGTGCAAGCGCACGGAAGTAAGGGCTGAGAAAGTGATGCTGGCTTTTAGCAGCTACTCCAGAATAAACACAGCTGCGAACCAAGGGAGACTCCAGAAGTCCCCGAGCCCATCACTTTTAATGCTCGTGGAAAATCGACAGGACGTGAACACGCAGCGCGGCGAACGCGTACCCTACCGCGTAGAAACTCCTCTCTTCCAGGCCATCAGCATTAATATTCACCAGGATTCCATTACATCACAAGGCTTAATGGCCTTGCGGAAAGATGCTTAGATGGATAGCTGACGTTACATGCCTACAACACTGACCAGCACTATTCCTCGTCCTTGTAAAACTATGCATAGTGTACGTCAAGGGCCTGAAATACTTTATTTGTATCTCTATCTGTATCCGCTAGGTATCGTACCGTTTCAGCTCGAGAGGCAACACGGCTATACCAAAACAAGTACCCTCCCTGATACCAACCACATCACCCGACATTTCAAGCCCTTTATGACCATTTGGTTTATCATCGGTCCTTTCAGACAGAAACGTGCAGGGAGGCGGCGGACTATCTGTACACCAGGTTTGGAGGACCAGGTTCCACAGGACATTGAGACTAACCTCAGTACAAAAGCTCCAGGCAAGTGGCCCGCCGACATGATGTAAGCCAAAGTACGATTATGTGCATCCTATATGACCACCGCTACTATCCGTATCACCTGCAATCCCATGGAGGTCACTTTCTACATCTGTTGTAACGTGGATGTGGTGATGCTCTGTACTGTGTTCAGGGACGATTTGTTTTCGTTGCACGCACACCGTCCATTTTCGGACACATGCTCATAGGACCTGTTTTCCTCCATTTAGTGAAGAATCTGTCCCTGTAGTTTGTCCGTCTACTTTATAAAGACAAGTCGTTCAACGGTGTTACCAAAAATCTCGAAAGATTCTTGACCAATTTACATCAAATTTTCACGATACTCTAACATTCAGACGGACATAGGCTACATACTTTTTTAAACAACAAAGTACAGATTTTCTGTTAAAATCTGATTGTGAGACAGAAACTGCTACGCCGGCCGGGGTGGCCGAGCGGTTCTAGGCGCTACAGTCTGGAACCGCGCGACCGCTGCGGTCGCAGGCTCGAATCCTGCCTCGGGCATGGATGTGCGTGATGTCCTTGGGTTAGTTAAGTTTAAGTAGTTCTAAGTTCTCGGGGACTGATGACCTTAGAAGTTAAGTCCCGTAGTGCTCAGAGCCATTTGAACCATTTGAACAGATACTGCTGTGCTATGCTGTGCTGTGAAAATGTGCGGTTTTACTCGCAGTCAGCTTTAACTACGACAGCAGGGCATTTAAACCCTTAGACAAACTACTACTCCCCTATATATTGTGTCTCCTTACATAAAATGTTAAATCCAGATTGTATACACGGCTACGTGCTGTTTTGTTTTCCTCCTTGCAGGGTTCAAATGGCTCTGAGCACTATAGGACTTAACTTCTGAGGTCATCAGTCCCCTAGAACTTAGAACTTCTTAAACCTAACTAACCTAAGGACATCACACACATCCATGCCCGAGGCAGGATTCGAACCTGCGACTGTAGCGGTCGCGCGGCCCCAGACTGTAGCGCCTAGATCCGCTCGGCCAGTCCGGCCGGCCTCCTTGCAGGGAAGTTTTATTTATGGCTCATGGACTTTACGATTAGAGTATAACTACAGAATCTGTATCGTACGAAACTTCGTAATAACCGTTTGACGATTAAAACTATGCGAAATACTGTCATTAAAGCTTCTATCCTCCCACGTCCAGAAGCAGGATAGGTCCCTCATACCCCACATACCACCGAGCGAGGTGGCGCAGTGGCTAGCACACTGGACTCGCATTCCGCAGGACGACGGCTCAATCCCGCGTCCGGCCATCCTGATTTAGGTTTTCCGTGATTTCCCTAAATCGCTCCAGGCAAATGCCGGGATGGTTCCTTTGAAAGGGCACGGCCAGCTTCCTTCCTCTTCCTTCCCTAACCCGATGAGACCGATGATCTCGCTGTCTGGTCTCCTCCCCTACAAACAACCCAACCCACATACCAATGATCCAAACCGATTTACCAATTAATTTTATGCGACTTCAGTTCCCAATCAAATTTTATTTGGCAATAACAATAGAAAAGGGTCCTGGTCAGAGACATGGGGGGAATGAGGGGGGGGGGATAGGAGATGGGCAGAGAGGGGCTGCAGGTAGGAAATGAACAATAGAGGGCAGAGGAGTTGGAGAGAGACGGAGGAGGAAGAGGAAATGGATGGGGAGGGGAAGGGGAGATGGACGAAGAGAGAGGAGAGGAAAAGACTGACAGAGAGACGGGGAAGAAAGATATTGGGATGGATGTCCAATTCCCATACATATTTGGGAGCTGCGAAGCATTGCTGTGTCCGCTTAGTTACACGCGTTATCAAAATGTAAAATCGTGTATAATAACAGATGATGAATATCTTTAGTTTCTGATGGTTGTTTGTTGTACAGATAACATGTGTGGATGAGAGGCGAACGTTAGAAAACACTTCTGCGCTACATATATGTCATAGTAGATGCTTAGAGGGAATTTATAGAAATTTCTAAATTTTATCAGCAGCGTGAGCCACTTCCACATTCATCATCACGATGGATAATATAGTATCATGAGACATCTGTCACTGCGTGATACACGGTGGCTACTCCACGCCAAACGGCTGAGCTAAATTCCAAATTCTCAACATTGTCTTATGTAGTATGTGTACGTGAAATTTTTTATGGTGATCCGTCCGTCGAATGGGAACGTTAAGTTCGGCTACTCCTTTGATGGTTTTCAAGAAAAATGGGCTGTGTTTCGACACAGGATTTCACCCTCCCCTTCTTCACCATCACCATCACCAACAACAGGACACGACACTACGCTATAACCACACTCATTACAGTCACCTACGCGATACTGTAACAAGTAAGACATTTACCACGCAAGCCGCTAAGTGGCGTCAATTAGAAATTGGCTTGCACCAGACTGTGAGTCACAAGAGTTCCTTCATTCATCTCCATTTTAGTTGCGCCATTGCAAGGTCCTATATCCCTTTTCTCACGTGCACAGCTATGGGCATATCACCGATTCCACGTTTGCATGACTGTTCTGGCGGTTATCTCCGAACTCGTGCAGTATTGCTGTAGGACTAACTACTCATTCACAATCCAGCAGCCACAGTTAAAATGGTATCACCCTTTCTTCGGCCACTGTTTATGGTAGGAAGCTTGCTATTACACAAGAAGCACTCTTTCGGTCTGAGAGTTCACGATTCACTGCGTGTCCCCGGGCGCTGGCATTTAAGACGGAGCTGCCGTATACCACGTGAGCAGTGACTTTTAGTGGTAACTTCAGTGTCACCTGCCAACACTGTAAACTTTTCGTAACCTCCCACTAGAGAATCATTCCTGCAGAGTTGTACAGAGCGTAATTATCGACATGGGACCACATTTTTCCGTCCTGTTATACATGTTCAGTGTGACTGGTCCGAACATTCAAGAAAGAGAAAACATCTACAAATGAGACGCATTTCAGTCGGAAAACCATTCTAGACAGCCAGCGCGTCGTAGCGTCACTCCTCTAGCAGCCAGAGTAGACAAGCGTGTTAACACGTTAGTAAACGTTGTGAAGGTTAGTGAAAGTGAGCACAACTACGTGAAGTGACAGCTGCTTCGCAAACTTCGCTTGACGGGGGCTCTGAGCACAGAGGAATGCTTGTTTCGATGCACTCTGTCATCACATGTTAAGGAATTAGCACTACAATACAGCACGGCCAGCGAAGGTGGCGCAGTAGTAAGCACGCTGGAAATGCCGGAATGGTCCCTTTGGAAAGGACATCCCTCCCTCAGTCCGAGCTTGTATTTCCTCTCTAATGACCTCGTCATCAACGGAGCGTTAAACTCTACATCTCTCTTCCTTCCTTCGAAATGGCGCGGAGGCTTGTGGAACTACCTGTCATTGTATTTGTTCACGGACAAACTAACCGACGGATGTAGGGGAAGTGAGAAAAATGTTCCAAAACTAGTATACCTTTATGAGACGTCCGAAGTACACCATTTTCGCGGACGTTGGCGACGTCAGAAAAATACTAGCACACGCGATCCCACCTTCCAAGAAGAAAAAGAATAAATTTTGAGTTGAAAAAAATAGTGCACCATTGGCACTCTCAGCAAGCATCAGTAAGTGCTAACGACTGCACAGGCCAACAGTTCTCATTGAATAATACTTAAGTCCAGCTGATTTCGTATCTCGTGTGGTGTTTAATTCTGAATGCAACAATGTGGCATCATGCATTAGCTAAAAAATGGTTCAAATGGCTCTGAGCACTATGGGACTTAACATCTGAGGTCATTAGTCCCCTAGAACGTAGAACCAGTTAAACCTAACTAACCTAAGGACATCACACACATCCATGGCCGAGGCAGGATTCGAACCTGCGACCGTAGCGGTCTCGTGGTTCCAGACTGCAGCGCCTAGAACCGCACGGCCAATTCGGCCGGCATGCATTAGCTCTGTACCTACTTATGTTCTATTGATGCAGCTTTACTGACCAAATATGGAATACGTAATAGACGAAGTATACAGGTACGGACTAATGTAAAAGGCAGTACTAATTATTGCGGAGCAATCAGTAAAGATCTGCAGCTACCTATATTGTGTACATCGTGTTTATGAAGGCACAATTACGACTAGTAAACCTTCAATTGACTGTTCTATTGATTCTTAGTACGACCAAATTATGTTGTTCACTCAGCCCCTTCGAACATGTCACCGTAGTTTACTATATACTGTAAAACCAGTTTTTTATATGAACAATTTTAGTATTTTGTCATGTAGTTCACTATTTAATGCATCACAAATTTTATCTAACAAGGGGACCCTCCATACTGTAAATCACGGATTTTGATGCGCTTCAAATATGTTGTAGAGGCACTTACCCTGAGTATCTGGGTATCCGGTTTTTTAGCGACGGGCCTTGGTTTTTGAGAAAATCGATTTTGAACTTCATTGCGCCTTATGTATACCCGTAACATTACATACACTCCTGGAAATGGAAAAAAAGAACACATTGACACCGGTGCGTCAGACCCACCATACTTGCTCCGGACACTACGAGAGGGCTGTACAAGCAATGATCACACGCACGGCACAGCGGACACACCAGGAACCGCGGTGTTGGCCGTCGAATGGCGCTAGCTGCGCAGCATTTGTGCACCGCCGCCGTCAGTGTCAGCCAGTTTGCCGTGGCATACGGAGCTCCATCGCTGTCTTTAACACTGGTAGCATGCCGCGACAGCGTGGACGTGAACCGTATGTGCAGTTGACGGACTTTGAGCGAGGGCGTATAGTGGGCATGCGGGAGGCCGGGTGGACGTACCGCCGAATTGCTCAACACGTGGGGCGTGAGGTCTCCACAGTACATCGATGTTGTCGCCAGTGGTCGGCGGAAGGTGCACGTGCCCGTCGACCTGGGACCGGACCGCAGCGACGCACGGATGCACGCCAAGACCGTAGGATCCTACGCAGTGCCGTAGGGGACCGCACCGCCACTTCCCAGCAAATTAGGGACACTGTTGCTCCTGGGGTATCGGCGAGGACCATTCGCAACCGTCTCCATGAAGCTGGGCTACGGTCCCGCACACCGTTAGGCCGTCTTCCGCTCACGCCCCAACATCGTGCAGCCCGCCTCCAGTGGTGTCGCGACAGGCGTGAATGGAGGGACGAATGGAGACGTGTCGTCTTCAGCGATGAGAGTCGCTTCTGCCTTGGTGCCAATGATGGTCGTATGCGTGTTTGGCGCCGTGCAGGTGAGCGCCACAATCAGGACTGCATACGACCGAGGCACACAGGGCCAACACCCGGCATCGTGGTGTGGGGAGCGATCTCCTACACTGGCCGTACACCACTGGTGATCGTCGAGTGGACACTGAATAGTGCACGGTACATCCAAACCGTCATCGAACCCATCGTTCTACCATTCCTAGACCGGCAAGGGAACTTGCTGTTCCAACAGGACAATGCACGTCCGCATGTATCCCTGCCACCCAACGTGCTCTAGAAGGTGTAAGTCAACTACCCTGGCCAGCAAGATCTCCGGATCTGTCCCCCATTGAGCATGTTTGGGACTGGATGAAGCGTCGCCTCACGCGGTCTGCACGTCCAGCACGAACGCTGGTCCAACTGAGGCGCCAGGTGGAAATGGCATGGCAAGCCGTTCCACAGGACTACATCCAGCATCTCTACGATCGTCTCCATGGGAGAATAGCAGCCTGCATTGCTGCGAAAGGTGGATATACACTGTACTAGTGCCGACATTGTGCATGCTCTGTTGCCTGTGTCTATGTGCCTGTGGTTCTGTCAGTGTGATCATGTGATGTATCTGACCCCAGGAATGTGTCAATAAAGTTTCCCCTTCCTGGGACAATGAGTTCACGGTGTTCTTATTTCAGTTTCCAGGAGTGTATATCCCGTGCCAGTCAGCGTAGCGCAGCGGTAAAGGTTCACGGCTAATGCGCTGGAGGTACTGTGTTCGAATCCTGATCCCATATGTTTTTTTATGTATGCAAGAACTGTCCGGAAAATTTGGTCCCAACGTCCAAAAACGAGTAAACGAATTAACTGGGAAATACAGAAATGTAGTCATGTCCTGCACGAAATCCGCGAAGTTCACGAAACTAGCTCGTGGTCGTGCGGTAGCGTTCTCGCTTTCCGCGCCCGGGTTCCCCGGTTCGATTCCCGGCGGGGTCAGATTTTCTCTGCCTCGTGATGACCGGGTGTTGTGTGATGTCCTTAGGTTAGTTAGGTTTAAGTAGTTCTAAGTTCTAGGGGACTAATGACCATAGATGTTAAGTCCCATAGTGCTCAGAGCCATTTAAACTTTTTTCACGAAACTGGTGTACGAAGAATTTTTGCGTTCTGTAATTCTTCCGTACGTGGGACAGACAAAATTTTTGTACATTATCGATTCGTGGGGAAGACAAACCGATTAAACTTTATACGATACTGATGAAAGGAAAGCGAGCACCTGCACCCTAAAAGTGGTCCCACCAAAGTGAACTCCTTATTGCCAGCCCTGCGATGTTTATTTTTACCGACAGGCGAAAATCTTCACGAAAATTATTCAGAATGCTCCCGACTTGATGAAAGACAATAGAGAGATCGCTTCTAGGGAAGATTCGATAAAATTACATTCGCTAATCCTACATCAATTCAGCGCAACTAATTTTGAAAGCATGATTAGATACGCATGGTTCGCGCCGAAATTAGCGGATGAAAGATAAATCTTTTTGAATGGAAAAGAATTGTGTTTCCCGGTATCGCTCATGAAGAAACCGTGTGCCTGCAGGCCAGTTGCTTTCAGAAAATGCGTGTGGTGTTGCGAAAATTTATGCTTCGGTTGTTTCTATGATAAGTATCACCCACAATATTTTTCTAGCACATCAAGCAATGTGGACTATAAAAAATAAGATTTCGTAATATTGTAGGACACAAAAAATTAATAACTGAATATTTCTTTACAATTTCGCACGCCTTAAACTGCTGGTTGATATTATTTGAAATAAAATTGAAAAATTCGGTGGATTTAAGAAAAAAAAAGCACGAGCAGGATTCGAACACGGTACCTCCAGCGCAGTAGCCGTGAACTTTTACCGCTGCGCTACGCTGACTTGCTCCGAATAGGTGTACTGTTGCGGATATACAAAAATGAACTTCAAAAGCGATTTTCTCATAAACCAAGGCCCGTCGCTAAAAAAACCGGATAGCCAGGTACCAAGGATAAGTGCCTCTACAACATATTTGAAGCGCATCAAAATCCGTGATTTACAGTATGGAGGGTCCCCTTGTAAGCTAAATAGTTTTCACCGCATTTTCACTGAAATAATTCTTGTGAAATGACAGTTTCAGATACTTTTGCTGGTGTCATAGAGATATGATTTTATACGTATAAACTGAAGCGGCGAGTGAAAATTTGTACCAAAGCTGGGAATCGAACCCGGGTATCCTGCTTACTACGCAGGCGCGTTTGCCACTAAGCCACATTGGCACAAAAGTTCACCCAACTGCACGTCCCTGGCACGCCTCCGTCCGCGATCCAAATCCTCGCTGCCGCCCCAGTCTACTTTAAATTCCCCCTTACACACTAACAGAATTGCCGAGATTCTCCATGTTCTGAAATAGCATCTCAGAATCGAAAGTACATGGGGGATCCAGCCTGAAATGTCGCAACATAATTTCAGCGACGTTTACTGGTCTCATACAGATGTGATTTTATCTATATAGACTGAAGCGGCGAGTGAAAATGTGTGTAAGGGGGATTTAAAGTAGAATGGGGCGGCAGTCAGAATTTGGATCGAGAAGGGAGGCGTGCCAGGGTAATACGTGCAGTTCTGTGAAACGTTGTGCCAAGGTAGGTTACTGGCTAACGCACCCGCCTAGAAAGCAGGAGACGCGGATTAGATTCCCGATCTTGGTACAAATTTTCACTTGCCGCTTCATCTACATACATGAAATAATTCCTCTCGGTTTAGTAGTATATCAAACACTAATAATTAACTATTATCTTTGGAAACCAACCGAGATACACTACTTAAAAATCTTTGATCCCACGAAAATTTCACAGCCACACTTGTTTAGCCGCGCGGGATTAGCCGAGCGGTCTTAGGCGCTGCAGTCATGGACAGTGTGGCTGGTCCCGGCGGAGGTTCGAGTCCTCCCTCGGGCATGGATGTGTGTGATTGTCCTTAGGATAATTTAGGTTAAGTAGTGTGTAAGCTTAGGGACTCATGACCTTAGCAGTTAAGTCCCATAAGATTTCACACACACACACACACACACACACACACACACACACACTTGTTTATCATTTTCCGCTAGATGCCACAAGTGGCGCCCAAGTACAAAAGGACTCTGGGGGATTGTGTCGTCAGCAGTAACAGCAAAACGGGAAATGGATCGGTCACGAGAGCTCAGTGACTTCGAACGTGGGCTAGTCACTGGATGTCACCTCAGTAGCAAATCCAGTGGGGACATTTCAACCCTGCCCACGTCGACTCTTGGTGATACGATTGTGAAGTAGAAACGCGAAGGAATAAACTACAGCAAAACGAAGATCTGGTAGGCCTCATGGACAGGGACTGCCGAGCGTTGAGCAGGGCGGCTGTAAAAAATCGCAAGAAATCAGCGGAAATAATGCCTTTTTTTTATTTATTGGCTTTCGGAACGTGTCATGCAGCCATCCAAACACAGCCAATGTTACATTACAAATGGTTTTGACAGTTAATGACGATATTATTTTAAGTCTTACACAGGTACGATGTACAAAGGTAGTTCCAAAATACTACCTGCAGTCCAGCTAACATTCTAGGGAGTTAAAAAGAATGGGATCAGTGGCCCAGCAGCTCCTCATAAGCCACATATTGCTGTAGTCAGTGCTAAGCGACGCTTGATGTGGTGTAAAGACCGACGCCATCCGACAGTGGATGACTGGAAACGAATGATTTGGAGTGATGAATTAAGCTATATCCTGTGGCAAAAAATGGTTCAAATGGCTCTGAGCACTATGGGACTCAACTGCTGAGGGCATTAGTCCCCTAGAACTTAGAACTAGTTAAACCTAACTAACCTAAGGACATCACAAACATCCATGCCCTAGGCAGGATTCGAACCTGCGACCGTAGCGGTCTTGTGGTTCCAGACTGCAGCGCTTTTAACCGCACGGCCACTTCGGCCGGCTATCCTGTGGCAAAACGATGGAACGGTCTGGGTTTGGCGACTGCCTAGAGAAAGTTACTTGTTATCATATTGCTAGTCCCGACGGTGAAATACAGCATCAGCATGCTCCCTGTCATAAAGCAGTAGTTTGTGGACATTAAAATTCCTGAAATGGAATAGCCTCTCCAGAGTCCCGACCTGAACCCAATGGAACACCTTTGGGATGAGTTTGAAAGTAGACTTCGCTCTAGACCACAGCGTCCGTCATCGCTACCTTCTCCGGTTTCGATCCTTGAGGAGAATGGGTTGCCACTCCTCCATAGACATTCGGTCACCTCATTAAAAATACCGAGCGAGGTGGCGCAGTGGTTAGCACACTGGACTCGCATTCGGGAGGACGACGGTTCAATCCCGTCTCCGGCTATCCTGATTTAGGTTTTCCGTGATTTCCCTAAATCGTTTCAGGCAAATGCCGGGATGGTTCCTTTGAAAGGGCACGGCCGATTTCCTTCCCAATCCTTCCCTAACCCGAGCTTGCGCTCCGTCTCTAATGACCTCGTTGTCGACGGGACGTTAAACACTAACCACCACCACCACCACCACCACCTCATTAAAAGCTTTTCAGCGGAGTTCAAGCCATGATAAAGGGGTGAAGGGTGAACACACCGCATATTACATCTACATTTATACTCCGCAAGCCACGCAAGGTGTGTTGCGGAGGGCACTTTAAGTGCCACTGTCATTACCTCCCTTTCCTGTTCCAGTCACATATGGTTCGCGGGAAGAACGACTGCCGGAAAGCCTCCGTGCGCGCTCGATTCTCTAATTTTGCATTCGTGATCTCCTCGGGAGGTATAAGTAGGGGGAAGCAATATACATCATCCAGAAACGCGCCCTCTCTAAACCTGGACAGCAAGCTACATCGCGATGCAGAGCGCCTCTCTTGCAGAGTCTGCCACTTGAGTTTGCTCAACATCTCCGTAACGCTATCACGCTTACCAAATAACCCTGTGACGAAACGCGCCGCTCTTCTTTGGATCTTCTCTATCAACCCGACCTGGTACGGATCCCACACTGATGAGCAATACTCAAGTACAGGTCGAACGAGTGTTTTGTAAGCCACCTCCTTTCTTGATGGACTACATTTTCTAAGGACTCTCCGAATGAATTTCAACCTGGCACCCGCCTTACCAACAATTAATTATATATGATCATTCCACTTCAAATCGTTCCGTACGCATACTCCCAGATATTTTACAGAAGTAACTGCTACCAGTGTTTGTTCCGTTATAATATAATCATACAATAAAGGATCATTCTTTCTATGTATTCGCAATACATTACATTTGTCTATGTTAAGGGTCAGTTGCCACTCCCTGCACCAAGTGCCTATCCGCTGCAGATCTTCCTGCATTTCGCTGCAATTTTTCCTAATGCTGCAACTTCTCTGTATACTACAGCATCATCCGTGAAAAGCCGCATGGAACTTCCGACACTATCTACCAAGTCATTTATATATATTGTGAAAAGCAATGGTCCCATAATATTCCCCTGTGGCACGCCAGAGGTTACTTTAACGTCTGTAGACGTCTCTCCATTGAGAACAGCATGCTCTGTTCTGTTTGCTAAAAACTCTTCAATCCAGCCACACAGCTGGTCTGATATTCCGTAGGCTCTTACTTTGTTTATCAAGCGACAGCGCGGAACTGTAATGTCCACTAATACGTGTCAGAATACTTTCGATCAAATATTGTATCCGTAATGTTCGACAAATGATTAGTCAACGCGGATGTATATTTTACCTGTAGCAAATGAGCCAGAAAAATTTACGGTGCAGTGATTTCGACATTTGACTCGTAATCGAAAAAGCGGGTTCAAAATACACGAATTCTCGTAAGTCACTTCAACAGCATACCGGGATGAGGCCATGTCGATTCCATTCCCACAGTCTTGACTATATGTGTAGCGTCACTTCCAGAACCCACTTTAAGAAAGTAAAGTAAGAAACGCAGTGATAACAGCTGGTGCTAAGAAATAAAGTCGTCTTAAGGTTGTGGAGAGGTGGACTTAAGCTAGCTGAGAACGAAGCGGTGTGGGTGCACCCGACGCCTCGCACCTTCCCAAGGTTTCACTTTTCTCGTGGGAACCCACAGTTTATTACGAACGCGACCATTAGCTTCAACTGGAACAATGGCCCCTTGCACTTTCTTTTGGATGAGATAACAGTTTCGGAACCGTAACCTTGCACACGCGCTTACCTCACTGCATCTGCATTAGCGCTGCTCCTCATGCGCGGCCAATTTTACTTCAAATGTTTGTCCTGTCACAGGCTTACGAACACAACATTTCTAACTCATTGTTGTAACACTGAATGACTTAAGTAAACTGTTACGCCCTAAATGATACTACACGAGACTTCAAAGTTTTAAAAGCATATTTCCCCACAGTGGGAGATGAACAGAGACTCAAACCACGGTACCGTAACAAGCTATGCATCCACGTTTCCATTACAGGGTTCATAACATGAATGCGAGTGAAGCAACAGCACGAGGCTCAAAGTTTGTCACGTGCTCTTTGGATTCACATTACCTAACAATACTCGAAAACTTTGAACAATTTTAGAACTGCATACTCCATTGACGTACTATCGGGTGATATTTTCTCTAGCCGTTCCGTTTATAAAATGGAAAGATGTTACGAGAGCTCTTGCGTAAGAAGTTATATCTTTACGGAATATTAATAATCTCTTATAGGAAATATAGTACACAAAGACTTAATTATCAGAGCAGTTATTCTATAAAACTTATTGCATCAAATTAACCGCGAATCGGAGCAAGCGCTGATAAAAGAGAAGAACTCAAAAATCATTCTTGACATCGCAGAATTTGCGAATTTCATTAGCTTTCAAACTTTCAGTAATTTTGTTTAAGCAAAATTTGACCATTTCGTTTTGTCTTTTGTCACAAGGATGTGTGCAGTTGTTGGTTCACGGGCACTAATTTGATTAACGGCCAAATTTAATGTAGTTTCAGATCTTCAAAAGCAATCGATACGTTAAAAAAAAAAATCGTGATAACTCTTAACCACGGCAAACTATGTATGCCAGAAAACCTGTCTGCGAAGCTGAAGGATGTAACTGAATTGCTCTTCACAGAAGAACCCATTGTAATGTCTCTCTTCCGGTTAATCACAAGAGCTAACACAATACAAAGTTTTTGTCGTGAAAATATATTTTAGCTGTCGCTTTCTATTTTACACGTGAAATCGCTATTTGCCTCTACTTAATCTTAATTAAAAAAAACTTAGTTACGGCCTTGCCGCAGTGGATACATCGGTCCCCGTCATATAACCGAAGTTAAGCGCTGTCGGGCGTGGCCGGCACTTGGATGGGTGACCATCCAGGCTGCCATGCGCTGTTGCCATTTTTTTGGGGTGCACTCAGCCTCGTGATGCCAACTGAGGAGCTACTCGACCGAATAGTAGCGGCTTCGGTCAAAGAAAACCATCATAACGACCGGGAGAGCGGTGTGCTGACCACACGCCCCTCCATATCCGCATCCTCAGCTGAGGATGACACGGCGGTTGGATGGTCCCGATGGGCCACTTGTGGCCTGAAGACGGGAGTGCTAATAAAAACACTGCGGTCAGTGGAACATTGTCTATATTATATAAAATAATTAAACGTAACTTTATCTAAATGTTTAGAAAAGAACTTCATTATAATCTGAGAGCGAGTTCGCTGTTGCTGTTTTTTTGAAAAGGTAGGTCGCCGGAGGTGCCTATCTGGCATCGCTCGGTTCCAGAAACTAAGACGCACCGTATGTGTCTCGCACAGCATTTGCAACAGTCATTTCCAATGGAGTATTCAGTATAAGAGAAGGCAGATTGTTACTACTAGTTTCAGCTTTTTGAATTTGTGATACACAGCGGGTTGAGCGCCTAACAAATGTTATTCAGAGTTGCCATATAGTGTATCTTTAGTTTGTAACTGAGTAAGCTGCCTTTATCACTTTTTCTGGAGATCTTCACGCGCAGTAGTCATCACAAAGTCATTTAAGCGATACTAGAATCTTGCTGAAAATTTGAAAATAGTACTATAAACTGTCGCTGAGGACTGAAAGGCTCAAAAGGCAGCACAAATTTTGTTAGTCGCTCAGTGTACAATTTAGTTCTGCTACAATCTACCTCTATGACACGCAGTGGTTCGGGTTGCATATTAAATCATAATGATCATGTTGAGTAATGACAGACATCCAAATCTGAATCCACAGGAGTACAACACACCCTCTCGTTTCCATGCGCACACTTTGCGGCCACAGAGGGGAATGGGTGCCCATTAGGGAGCGTAAAAAATGCAATGTGAACTCTGTGTGTATCCCTGGAGGAATCGACCGTCACGTGGAAGAACAGTCAGCTGCAGATTATCGGTCACTCCAGCACAAACGACATCTGTCGTCTACGATTTGAGACTTGTCGATGTGGTTGGGTGACTGTTAAAAATACAGATGGCCATTTGTCGTACGGTTCTGCGAGTGGTCTGGGTCCTGTTAGTCTGGAGTGCCAACATTAAAATTTTCGTCGATTCTGTGACGAATTCTGCTGTAGATCTCTCGAACAGCGGTGGGTGGTGGACACGTAAAGGATCGTACAACGAGAGCAGCTAGTCAGGTGGTTAGGTAGCTGTTGTATAGGACGCACATTTATTTTTTAGTTCCAATCTGGCATTCGTAGAAGAGGTATGGTTAAATCTGTAACACATAAACCAACTTTACACATATACATATTAAGTAACTTCATAAAAAAAAGGGGAAGACCCTCTTAATTTAATGGAACCACTCTAAGAATATTGCAAAAACAGAATTTACTGCACTCTTGCTGCAAAACAATGTAATGAAACTGATAGCAAGCAATGAATAACCACTTGTAAAGCCCATAAAAGTTTCCTGATTTGAAGACAACAGACAGGAAATCGAAATGTTATATTGTGCATTTAAAAATGAATTTACGCACTAGGATACAAATACTGCCAATATTACACCGTCGCACAACTTCACAAATGCGTGACATTAAAACAAGCCAGTAATGAAAAACAAAAGCAGTACCTCAAAACGAACTACGCACCAAGCCATTACGGAATTCTTCTTACTTTTAGTATTGGTTCAAATGGCTGTGAGCACTATGAGTCTTAACTTCTGAGATTAGTCCCCTAGAACTTAGAACTACTTAAACCTAACTAACCTAAGGATATCACATACATACATGCCCGAGGCGGGATTCGAACCTGCGACCGTAGCGGTCGCGCGGCTCCGGACTGTATCGCCTAGAACCGCTCGGCCACTCCGGCCGGCTTTTAGTATTGGATGCGGTGCACAATTAACCCCTTTACAAGCTCATTTTAATCGAGAACCAATAGTACAGCGAAGCCTCACGTGCCGGCTGGTCAGGCTTTTTGAACCATTTGAAGCCTCACGTAAGAGGAAAAGAACAGTCACTCTTGCTTATAAAAGGCTTAAAGACTGGATGCATACAATTAGAGGAATGTTAGCCTCTTTTGCAGGATCCTACAGAATGTTCTTAGATAAAAAAATGACACTCCTGGTGGAAATGCTTCTCTCAAGGAACAAACAGTGTTCGGAAAAAAAAAGCTGCCATTTGAAACATTGCTAGATTTTTTTCCACACATGGTACTCTGAAAACAGTACTCGTGAATGAATAGGTTAGTTCTCTCTTCCTAGATTTTCGAAATGTGCTCAGCACTGTGCCACATTTCTAAGTGAAACCAAGAGACGAACATACGAATTAGTTTCACAGGTATGTCATTAGCTCGGAGAATATTAAGTAATAGATGATAGAAAGGATATAAAATGTAGACTGGCAACGGCAAGAAAAGCGTTTCTGAAGAAGAGAAATTTGTTAATATGGGATACAGGCTGAAGTGTTAATAAGCATTTTCTGCAGGTATCTGTCTGGAGTATAGCTTTTTCTGGACGTAAAACGTGGAATACAAACAGTTCAGAAATGAAGAGAACTTAAGCTACTGAAATGTGGTGCTACAGAAGAATACTGAATATTGGATTGGTAGATCATACAACCAATGAGGCTGTACTGAATAGAACTGGGGAGAAAAGATATTTGTGGCAAATCTTGTCTAAAAGAAGGGATCTGTTGGTAGGACACATTCTGAGACATCAAGGTCTCACAAATTTAGTACTGAAGGGAAGCCTGGAAGTAAAAATTGTAAAGACAGACCGAGACATGAACACAGTAAGCAGGTTCAAAAGGATATAGGTTGTAGCAGTCATTCAGAGACGAAGAGGCTTGCACAGGATAGAGTAGTGTGGAGAGCTGCATCAAGCCAGTCTTCGGACTGAAGACAACAACAACAACAAAACCAGTAATTTATATTCGACAGAAACGAAATTAACATCGAATGTGTCTTAAGTAAAACGCAATGGGATTGCTAAATTCTCAGTATTCATAAATGATACAACATGAGCCTAACTTTCCGTTTGTTTGTTAATAGAGAAGGAGGAGGAGGAGGAAGAGATTAGCGTTTAAAGCCCATCGGCCGGCCGGTGTGGCCGAGCGATTCCAGGCGCTTTAGTCTGGAACTGCGCGACCGCTACGGCCGCAGGTTCGTATTCTGCCTCGGGCATGGATGTGTGTGACGTCCTTAGGTTAGTTAGGTTTAAGTTGTTCTAAGTTCTAGGGGACTGATGACCTCAGATGTTAAGTCCAATAGTGCTCAGATCCATTTGAAAGTCCCGTCGACAACGAGACTGAGCGCATGCTCGGATTAGGGAAGGGTAGGGAAGAAAAGTGCCCGTGCCGTTTCAAATGAACCATCCCGGCATTTGCCTTAAGCGATTTAGGGAAATCACGGAAAACCTAAATCAGAATGGCCGGATGCGGGCCTCAACCGTCGTCCTCCCAAATGCGAGTCCAATGTGCTAACAATTGCGCTACCCCGCTCTGTGTTTGATTGTAAGGAAATGCAGAACGATCTAGACAGTGTTTCCAAGTGGTGCCCTAGATGAAAGTTCTTTTTAAATGCGGAGAATTGCAAGATAATGCCCGTAACAAAGAGAAAGGACCAGATAGTACTCACGTTTACTACCAAATATCGATATCGTCTCACACCGTTAAAATACAGGAGAGAGACTACGACGTGTAAGGAAATTCGTCGAATACGCAAAATCGGTAGTATGGAAGGCGAATCGAATAGTTAGATTCGTTGCGACGATTATGGGGGACGCGCTGCTAGAATCGTAAACATGTCGGTACAACCCATACGAAAGTGTAATACAGATACTCTAAGGGACTTAGTTGGAAATCTTTGGCAGAAAGGCTACGTGGTTCCCACGGAGCCCTGTTAAGTAAATACCGAGAACTCGTATTGGAGGTATATCGTGCCTCCGATTAAGTTTTGCTTAGGGACCTGGAGAAAAACTCGAGAGAGATTGGGAGCGTGCAGTAATTTTTCCTCTAGCTCCACACACGAACAGAGTAGAACAGTGTGGCTAAAATTGATGCGAAGTACCCTCCAGAGGCTGGATATCGTCCGCCGGCAGTTTCGAGGAGCGGATGTGATGAAGTAGCTGGAGACCGTCGCCAGGGTACTATCGAACAAATTGTTCTTCGGGAGGAGCATCTCTCAGATCGCTCTCCAAGAGACACGTAATATCTCAGAAACGAGAAATGAAATAACAGAGGAAACGGGACAATACTCCCGTGAGGTCGTCGGTTCTTGTGATCGCCGAATTGCTACTCGAGCAGGATGCTGCCGAAGACGAAACAAGTTTCCCCATTTCGCAGGCCAAAGAAAAATCTGCTATAAACTTTACGGAGTTAGTGAGGCAGTAACTGTGGAACAGCTATGTCCCTTACAGGAGGGCAGACAAATCGTAAACGAAATGGAGAAAGTCAGGACATACGCTGGTGCGTCTTCTCCTACCGAACTTCTGCAATCGTCGACGTGTGCGCAATTTTAGGCATTGTGCCTCGTTGAAGCGAAGTGCGACAGGATTCAGGACATTACAAGCAAATGCGAGGAAACGTCTGTGTTAATTTTTAACAAATATTTTTGCACTCTGAAAAAGTGAACTAAATGAGAAATTGCTCCAAGTGATCAAAATATAAAACTGACTAACATCAAGCATAACATTTGTCTTTACAGACAATTTACCGAGCCCCGTCGTTACTTAAAACCGCATAATAGGAGCATGGCCGAGCGGTTCTAGGCGCTACAGTTTGGAACCGCGCGACCGCTACGGTCGCAGGTTCGAATCCTGCCTCTGGCATGGATGTGTGTGATGTCCTTAGGTTAGTTAGGTTTAACTAGTTCTAAGTTCTAGGGGACTGATGACCTCAGACGTTAAGGGGGGTAGGACGTCAAACGGGCCGACTTGGAGCAGGAAAGGCATCACAGGACATTTTAATTTCCAGTGCCTATATATAATTTCACAAACAAATTCATAAAACTTTGTCAGCAACGCCAGGAAGGATTCAGGATTCACACTCCTTGCACTGGAAGTTCGAAAACATAACAAAATAAATTATTTTTACTCATCATTTTTTCACTTACTAATGGCTGCATTTGTTGCTATAGGTACACTTTTCTTCATAAGTTAGAGAGATTCTTCGATGAATTTTGCACAGCATACATACCACACTCACAGGTGTATGAAACTCTAGAATTTATTTAATTTATGAAAAAACGAATGAACTGTTATATTTTAAACTTCATGTTTAGAAAAAACACAAATTTTATAGTTAATTACCTCAATTTTGCCACAGTTTTTAATAGATTTGGAAAATTCTGGAGTTTCATACACCTTTAAGTATGGTTTGTATGCTGTACAAAATTCATCGAAGAATCTCTCTTACTTATGAAGAAAGTGTACCTATAGCAACAAATACTGCCATTAGGAAGTGAAAAAATGATGAAATTTCACATGTAAAAAAAAATCATTTCTTTACGTTTTCGAACTTCCACTCCTATGAGTGTGAATTCTGAATCCTTCCTGGTCATGCTGACAAAGTTTTATGAATTTATTTGTAACAGTATAGACATTGGAAATTAAAATGTCCTGTGGTGCCTCTCCTGCTCCAAGTCGGCCCGTTTGACGTCCTACCCCCCTTAAGTCCCATAGTGCTCAGAGCCATTTGAACCATTTGAAGAGGAGCATCGTCGGCGTGTCGGTGAAAATGGGAAACTTTCTGTTCTGGCGACACACCAGTTAACGGGTAGCTTACGCATACTCAGGTACTGAATCAAACGTGATCTTGCGTAAGAAACCATATCGACAGTCTAGTGGAATGGTTTACGGAAAAGTACAACGAAACTTGTTACTCGCACCAGGAAAGTCTTGTATTACGAGGCGGGGAAGTTAAAGCCTTCTATTGTGCTTCAAGGTAAAACCAGTTTTTAGATATGCTTTAGTCAAGACTTCAAGTTTATCCTACCTGTTTTCCAGTGGCTGTTTATCGGTTCATATCAAGATCTTCGCAGTGGTTGAAGGTAGCGAGTAACTCTGGGATACTGGAGGTGAGGTGGGTGGAGGGTTTTTGCATTGGCCAGCCCTTCTAAAAGTTTATTTACATATTCAGATGTTTTGTACAGTTTAAGCCAGCCTCCAGGACACTCCTCGTTGCGGTAGACCTCCCTGACCGATCGCCGAAAAGAACGTTGACAAGGATCAACTGTTGTGCGCGCGCGCGCGCGCGCGCGCGCGCGCGCGTGTGTGCGTGTGTGTGTGTGTGTGAGAGAGAGAGAGAGAGAGAGAGAGAGAGAGAGAGAGAGAGAGAGAGAAGAGAAGAGCGACTGCCGGGTAAAAGAATTCTTAGGCCTGTCCGTGTGAGTTCACATCACTCTGCAACATTCTGCAAGACCTCACTAAAATAATCCAGCTTTGTTCTTTGCAGGTACGAAACTGCTTGGTAGAGGAGAAGACACCACACTGCGTCTCCTGCGCATAGTGATACTACGAAAATTGAAAAGTAGGACATCTTGGCTTATGAGTATCATCGACATAGACGAATGAACATGGCTTTAGTTTACGGTTTCATCCAATCAATGATACAAGAAAAGGGCTCTTTGAAAACGACGTTCCACTTTCGAAGTCCTAAAATCCCGGATTACCAAGAAGACACTAAGATCTACTTTCTACGCTGTTACAGAATTGAAGTATGATGTCAGCTCTCTAACAGTCTGAAGAAAGGGCACGTACAATCCGGTATGTATCCATTCCCAGAAGTTCTTAAAAACTATCAATACAGAATCGAGCTCCGAAAGTTAGTTGTTTAGTGACGATATCGTTCCAGAATATGTCACATTTTTAGTGACTGTTTACCTACATTCACATGACTACTCTGCAATTCACAATTAACTGCCTGGGATTCATCGAACCACAGTCAAGCTATTTCTCTGCCGTTCCATTCTCGAACAGCGCGCGGGAAAAAGGAACACACAAATCTTTCCGTGCGAGCTCTGTGATTTCTCTTATTTTGTAATAATGATCATTTCTTCCTATGTAGGTGGGCGCCAACAAAATATTTTCGTATTCGGAGGAGAAAGATGGTGGTTCATATTTCGTGAACAGATTCTGTCGCAACGAGAAACGTGTTTGATTTAATCATTGCCACCTCAACTCGCACATCACATTCGTGACTCTCTCTCTCTCTCTCTCTCTCTCTCTCTCTCTCTCTCTCTCTACTCTATTTCGATACAAAACGAGCTGTCCTCCTTTGAACTTCACCAAACCCCTCCGCCAATCGTATCTGTTGCGGATGCCACACCGTGTAGCAATACCAGAAGTGGGCGGACAAGTGTACTCTATAGATCTGTCGCACCTTCTAAATGTTCTACCAGTAAATCGCAGTTTTTGGTTTGCTTTTTCCACAACTATCTATGTGATCGTTCATATTTAAGCTATACATAACTGTAGTCCCTAAGTATTTAGTTAAATTCACAGCCTTTAGATTTGCGTGATTTGTAGTGTAAACGAAATTTAGCGGATTCATTTCAGTACTCAAGTTGATGACTTCATAGTTTCCACTATTTAGAGGCAATTGCCACCTTTCGCACCATACATTATGTCGTGTACATCATTTTGCACTTGGTTTTGATCATATGATGACTTTACGAGACGGCAAATGATAGCATCTTCAAAACGAATAGTACCGTGTTATTTGTCTTTGTTATGGGTATTATCTTGCATTTCTCGACATTTACAGAGAGTTGCAATACATTTCACAGAGTGGAAATCTTGTCAACTTCTTTCTGCTTTTTCTTACAACCGTACAGCGACGATACTTTCCTGTAGACAACAGTATTATCAGCGATCAGTCTAATGGTGGTGCAGATCTTAACCGATAAACCGTTTACACTGATCAGGCAGAACATTATGACCACCGACCTTCTATCGATATAAACCCGTACAGGTGATAGCAGCGACACATGGTGAGGAATGACTGCTACTCAGACACACGCACGGTGCATGTAGTATCAATGAGCGTGCTGTCCTTGTGTAGAATGGGGAAGGCGCGCGATCTATCTGAGTTTTGAGGGCAGATTGTGATGGCCCGCAGGCTCGGCACGAGCATTTCGGAAACTGCACAGTTTTTCTGGTGTTCGAGGAATGCGAAACCAAGGTGAAACCACGTCCAGATGTCGTGGGGGTTGGGTGGCCACCTCTCATTACAGATGTCGGACGTCGTGGGCTGGGCAGACTGGTAAAACACGACAGGCGACGAACTGTGGTTGGCCTGTAGCTGAGCCCAAGTGTGTCTGAACACAGTGCACCGAACACTCCTAACAATGGGCCTCCGCAGCCGAAGACCCATGCATCTGACAATGTGAACACCATGGCATCGGCTACTACGACTGAAATGGGTACGTGACCATCGGCACTGGACGTTGGCGCAGTGGCAGAGCATTGCATGGTCTGATGAATCTCGATACCTTCTTCATCACGCCGATGGGAGGGCGCGAATCCGTGGTCTTCCAGGAGAACAGCTCCTTGACACCTGTACCGTGCGACGGAGGCAAACTGGTGGCGGCTCCATTATGCTCAGGGGAACATTCACGTGGGCATCCATGGTTCCAGTGGAGCTCGTGCAAGGTAAAATGACGGCACCGATTGCAGACCAAGTATATGGAAGCAATGAGGCCTTGACACGTCGCTGGAGGGAGTATTGGCACCACATCTGCACGCACAAGTCACCCAATTTCCGTAAATTCCTCGCATCCGGCCATCCTGATTTAGGTTTTCCGTGATTTCCCTAAATCGCTCCAGGCAAATTCCGGGATGGTTCCTTTGAAAGGGCACGGCCGACTTCCTTCCCCATCCTTCCCTAATCCGATGAGACCGATGACCTCGCTGTTTGGTCTCTTCTCCCAAACAACCCAACAACCCCCGTATATTCCGGGGAGGGCGGTGTGTGTGTGTGGGGGGGGGGGGGGCTGAAGCGACGAAGGCCAGGACTATAATGAATTGGTTCGAGAAAAACAGTGGCGAGTTCCTATTGATGTGCTAACCCCCAACTCGCCATATCTGAACCCGATCGAACCCATCTGGAATGATATAGAGCATCGCTTCAGAGCTATTCCCCCCCCCCCCCCCCCACCACCACCACCCTCCCCGGAATATACGGGGGTTGTTGGGTTGTTTGGGGGAAGAGACCAAACAGCGAGGTCATCGGTCTCATCGGATTAGGGAAGGATGGGGAAGGAAGTCGGCCGTGCCCTTTCAAAGGAACCATCCCGGAATTTGCCTGGAGCGATTTAGGGAAATCACGGAAAACCTAAATCAGGATGGCCGGATGCGGGGAATTTACGGAAATTGGGTGACTTGTGCGTGCAGATGTGGTGCCAATACTCCCTCCAGCGACGTGTCAAGGCCTCATTGCTTCCATGTCACGACGCGTCGCCACTGTTATCCGTGCCAAAAGTGGACATACCGGCTATGAGGTCAGTGGTCATAATGTTCTGGCCGATCAGTGTATACAGGGTGTTACAAAAAGGTACGGCCAAACTTTCAGGAAACATTCCTCACACACAAAGAAAGAAAATATGTTATGTGGACATGTGTCCGGAAACGCTTACTTTCCATGTTAGAGCTCATTTGATTACTTCTCTTCAAATCACATTAATCATGGAATGGAAACACACAGCAACAGAACGTACCAGCGTGGCTTCAAACACTTTGTTACAGGAAATCGTCAAAATGCCCTCCGTTACCGAGGATACATGCAGCCACCCTCCGTCGCATGGAATCCCTGATGCGCTGATGCAGCCCTGGAGAATGGCATATTGTATCACAGCCGTCCACAATATGAGCACGAAGAGTCTCTACATTTGGTACCGGCGTTGCGTAGACAAGAGCTTTCAAATGCCCCCATAAATGAAAGTCAAGAGGGTTGAGGTCAGGAGAGCGTGGAGGCCATGGAACTGGTCCGCCTCTACCAATCCATCGCTCACCGAATCTGTTGTTGAGAAGCGTACGAACACTTGGACTGAAATGTGCAGGAAGTCCATCGTGCATGAACCAAATGTTGTGTAGTACTTGTAAAGGCACATGTTCTTGCAGCACAGGTAGAGTATCCCGTATGAAATCATGATAACGTGCTCCACTGAGCGTAGGTGGAAGAACATGGGGCCCAATCAAGACATCACCAACAATGCCTGCCCAAGCGTTCACAGAAAATCTGTGTAGATGACGTGATTGCACAATTGCGTGCGGATTCTCGTCAGCCCACTCATGTTGATTGTGAAAATTTACAATTTGATCACGTTGATCGAGGAAGTACAGTACATACTGACGAAACTAAAATGAGCTCTAACATGGAAATTAAGCGTTTCCGGACACATGTCCTCATAACATCTTTTCTTTATTTGTGTGTGAGGAATGTTTCCTGAAAGTTTGGCCGTACCTTTTTGTAACACCCTGTATGTATTTATAACCTCGTAAGTCCGATAACGCTTTTTTGACACACCTGATAATTTCCTATCTGATAAACATTCGCCGTCCAGTACAACGTACTGAGTCATAGATTTCTCTTTTCCGAATAGTATTTCAAGCACCGTTTCAGTCGTCAAAATGTTGGAGAGAAATGGGATCGTCAGTCTCATGTTCGACACACGTTTGCCCTGGCACGAGTTAAAGTGTTCACCTCTGCAAAACTCCCTAGCTCGCTGAACCAAAAATTCCAGTCCCCTCTGGTTGGTAATGTGAGAAAAGAGTCTTCAGATTTATGGTTATAAGCTAATAATGCGCATACGAATGGCAGATGCGGCATAAGCATTTAAATTTCTCATCAGTTTCCCTTAGCTCCATCCTTATCAAAAAACAAACACGACAGTTGTTAACTTCTTCCCTCTTAGCTTCGAACAGGAACAAAAGTGCTAACCGTAAAACTGAGTGCAAAGACCGCAGAGTGGTACGAGGCTACTGGTGTTACAGTTTAACACTTTCTCAAAGCTATTTTATGGGCTGGGCTGCGCTGCAGTTTAATAGCTGTAGGATGTTAACATTACAGGCTACAGAGACTGCCCCAAAGACTTTTAGAAGCTTCGGTTCACCGCTGCAAAAAATACGAGAACCGGCCATGTCTCAAGGTTCTCCATCAATTGTCAACCGCTGGGTGCGCCTTCTATAGAAGTCGGATCGCCACAAATTGTCCTGCTAGAGGTAATAGAACGAGGCCTAAACAGTATTGTCAAGATGCAGATGTAATAGCCTGTCAAAAAAGATTGAGCGACTCGAATAAGCTCGCCCACTTTCTACTCCCATCCATACTCATCATTCGAGGGCCTATTTTTCGCCACATGAGCATAGACACTGAACATATCTTTCTTCCACACACATTTAAACCGCTCATCTTCGTTGCTCCGGCGTTCATAATACATGAAGAAGACAGAACACAGAAGTCTGTATATTCAGTGCTTCAAACACGGGAAACAACGCAAAAAAGTGTGACGAAAATCAAATTCTGCAATTGTGTGATTCTAAGACAAAAATTTAAACAGCAGCAAACGCACGACAGAACTTCCATCAGCACTCAGATTACAGTTCCTCCATACTTCCCTAGAAGTTTTTCTGCAGTCTAGAAGTCATGCCACGACAGTTCCGAAAGAGTTCCTTAATAAAGAGTGCGGCTGATTTATATTCCTAAACTTGGCCAATCCGATTACAAGTGCCCGAGTTTTAATGACGCCAGTGGCGCGGAAACATTAAGTAGTATTAAGCCACTGTCTGCAGTACAGAAAAATATCGACAGGAAGCGAGGAATGAAAATTTAGTGCCGACAAAATACAGCATGCTTTCACATTTATTCTGATCACCATAGAAAGGCGCGTGGCGGAATAACGATGTGCAGCTACACAGTCAGATACATATTCGAACGAAACATAAAAGCAACGACTGTACATTTTATTGGTAATATTACTGCGCGGTTTCTTTGCAGGATAGTAATAATTTAAAAGATTTCATCCTTCCACAGTAAACCTCTAGTACAATTTCACTTAAGAATATTCGTGTAAAATAATACGTCCGTAATGGACGGTTAGAAAGATTTCAACGCTGTAATAACGTTAAAGTTTCACTACTTGTGCAAGACAACACGTATATTTGTCTCTCCGTTGTCTGCTAAAAATAAGACACATGAGCTTGCTTTAAGTACATTTCACGATGTAAACAGAACGAAATATCTGATGCACGTCCAGCGAACATGAAATAACAAGTGAATGTAGCATAAAATAGAAGTTATATGTGTAAAATCTTCCAAAAGTCTTTTCTGACAAGTGGCCTCATACTCTTCACTACTTCTACTACTCATCAGTTCATCAGTCATGATGCTCCTCTCCAAAGTGAATATTATACGATATTTAATGTGGTATATTTGGAATAGTTCTAAATTTTCACTTTGTGTTCCGTTTTTCCTCTAAGAAAGAATTTTACTTTAGACGATCTCACGCTTAATTTGCATTGATGACGACCGTTAGAAATGATATGAATAGAACGAGTCACACAGATACTGTTAAGGAAATGTAGCTTACCGACGAAGAAGACAGTTACAAAACTTCTACAAGGTGAGACCTGGGTTTGTCCTGGCGTATACAATTTTCAAACCTCACCTGCTAGTTCGTAGTCTTTCACTATCGATACCTCTGACTTCGGTCACCTTTGGTGGCACTAGTGTTCAGTGTGTGTGTGTGTGTGTGTGTGTGTGTGTGTGTGTGTGTGTGTGTGTGTGTGTGTGTGTGTGTATTACTCCAAGAACCGAGGTTTTAAATTTGCTTGTACTTCGCCTGTCCGTTGCAGTTTGTGCCTCGAAAATAGCGGGGCGTACGCCCGCCGAAATAATCGGCGATAGCTGTAAGTATTACCTGGCTGAATTCCCGTCAGTTGTTTGAAAACTTCTACAAGGTATTAATAATCGCCAGTATGCATACGTGGTTTCTCAATTCACGTAAGAACGCTATGGGGATACTCAAAGAACTCCGGAGGAAACTTCCTGGCAGATCAAAACTGTGTGCCGGACCGAGACTCGAACTTTCACGGGCAAGTGCTCTACCGACTGAGCTACCCAAGCACGACTCACGCCCCGTCCTCACAGCTCTAATTCCGCCAGTACCTCGTCTCCTACCTTCCAAACTGGCGGAATTAGAGCTGTGAGGACAGGGCGTGAGTCGTGCTTGGGTAGCTCAGTCGGTAGAGCACTTGCCCGCGAAAGGCAAAGGCCCCGAGTTCGAGTCTCGGTCCGGCACATAGTTTTGATCTGCCAGGAAGTTTCATATCAGCGCACACTCCGCTGTAGAGTGAAAATTTCATTCTAGAAACTCCGGAGGAAGATTACGTGAAGCACAATTCGTAACATTATGAGAGCCTACATTCATGGGCGAATTAAGATACATTACTCTTCGTCCATTACTCACAATAATTACTAAGTGTCAAAAATTTGGGTGTATACTGAAGCAGGCGTAGACTCAATCTGCTTCGCATCCTTCAAAAATGGCTCTGAGCACTATGGGACTTAACGTCTGAGGTCATCAGTCCCCTAGAACATAGAACTACTTAAACCTAACTAACCTAAGGACAGCACACACATCCATGCCCGAGGCAGGGTTCGAACCTGCGACCGTAGCGGTCACGCGTTTCCAGACTGTAGTGCCTAGAACCGCTCGGCCACCCCGGACGACTTTCGCATCCTACAGAGATAGAACAAGAAAGTCGGTAAATGATACCCCTTTCCCGTAATTTCATGCTAGTTGGGTTACAGGGTGTAAATACAGATTACGATTTACATTCGGCTGTGGACACTTCAGTCGCTGTGCGTTATTTTAAATGCGTAGCCCGTCTACTTCACTTCGAACCGTTAACAACTAAAAACGAGTATAGAAAAGAAGGAAATTCTGTTATGTTCATGAATGGAAAAGCCTGATGTAACTTGAAGTCGTATCCAAACCGTGTTACGTGCAACTGTTCGTAACTTTCAATAGCGGAAGTGACAGCGAATACGGCTACGTCTACACACGCTTTTTAGAGCTGTTCTTTTACTTTTATTTTGAATTTAACTTTTGAGTTGCGGTCGTTGCGTGAGAGAGATTACGAGAACAGTCGCACGACTCTCCGTTCCCTCTAGTATCAGAGAGGCCAGAGTGGCCAAATGGCACTCAGAAGAAATCTCGGCGCGGTGAAGGCGATCCAGAGGCGGAGGCAAATGGTTTCCGGTGGGAATGGCACCCCCGCGCTATTTCGGGCGGCAGGCAGCGGCGAGACGGCTGCCCGGGACCCCGAGCCAGGTGTCAGCTGCGCCCGCTCTCACAAGCTGCAACTCGCGCCCCAGACCTGCGTGTTTCGCTTCGCAGAAAGCGCGCGTACCAGACACTGGCAACGTCGTGGGCCATCCCGCACGGGGCGAGCCTATCAATCTGAAGCCACCTCGGCGGCTTGTGTCAGTTTCGCAATTTATTTTATCGATTACCTTTTCGCGCGGCTTCAAAAGGCTGTGCGGGCACCATTTATACCACCCGTAATTCCGATGTGGCCCACGGGAACAGAAATGGGACTTCTGTATTAGTAGCCAACAATGCTAACCACTAGACCACGGAGGTGTCCCGGAGACGATAGATGACAACTCAGGTGTAACTCGCAACCGATATATCCAGCCGCTTCTCACACAAAGGCCTACAGGAAGGAAGGCAGATTGAGGTTTAACGTCCCATCAGACATGAGGCCATTAGTGAAGTTCTTTCAAATGAAACATCCCAACACTCCCCTTAAGCGTTTTAGAGAAGTCGCGGAAAACTTAAATCAGTATGGCTGGACAGCTATTTAAACCGCCGTTCTTCAGAATACGAAATACATGAAATGTATTCGCAGTTGCGAATACGAACAGTCATCAGCTTACAAGAGAATGGCGACAATGAAAATTTGTCCCGGACCGAGAATCGAACCCGGATTTTCTGCTTATCTGAGCGGTGGCTTCGGCTATCAGTGCACCATTGAAGGCCAGACCCAAATTTCCATATGTCGTCGTTTCAAATCACAACCTATACTCCTATTCACATTATGTAATTTACCTACGGGGGAGGACATTTCTACTTGAAAGTCGCTGCCTGGTATCGGCGGATAAATACGATACTGCAGTCCCTGTGTTAAGAAGAATGACGAAACGTTCCTTCGGACATGTACTCATGTTTGAAGGAACATTGCATACTTCTTCTTAACACAAGCATTGCAATACCGTACTTTGAGTACGAGTCCAATATCTTATCACTATGTCACCTCGTTCGGTACGGCCGATGGACAGTGGAGTGTTATGGGACCATTGGTTTTCACAGTATATATAAATGATCTAGTAGATAGTGTCAGAAATTCCATGCGGCTTTTCGCGGATGATGCTGTAGTATACAGAGAAGTTGCAGCATTAGAAAATTGCAGCGAAATGCAGGAAGATCTGCAGCGGACAGGCACTTGGTGCAGGGAGTGGCAACTGGCCCTTAACATAGACAAATGTAATGTATTGCGAATACATAGAAAGAATTATCCTTTATTGTATGATTATATGATAGCGGAACAAAAACTGGTAGCAGTTACTTCTGTAAAATATCTGGGAGTATGCGTACGGAACGATTTGAAGTGGAATGATCATGCAAACTTAACAGTTGGTAAGGCGGATGCCAGGTTGAGATTCATTGGGAGAGTCCTTAGAAAATGTAGTCCATCAAGAAAGGAGGTGGCTTACAAAACACTCGTTCGACCTATACTTGAGTATTGCTCATCAGTGTGGGATCCGTACCAGCCAGATCGGGTTGACAGAGGAGATAGAGAAAATGCAAAGAAGAGCGGCGCGTTTCGTCACAGGGTTATTTGGTAAGCGTGATAGCGTTACGGAGATGTTTAACAAACTCAAGTGGCAGACTCTGCAAGAGAGGCGCTCTGCATTGCGGTGTAGCTTGGTGTCCAGGTTTCGAGAGGGTGCGTTTCTGGATGAGGTATCGAATATATTGCTTCCCCCTACTTATACCTCCCGAGGAGATCACGAATGTAAAATTAGAGAGACTCGAGCGCGCACGGAGGCTTTCCGGCAGTCGTTCTTCCCGCGAACCATACGCGACTGGAAGAGGAAAGGGAGGTAATGACAGTGGCACTTAAAGTTCCCTCCGCAACACACCGTTGCGTGGCTTGCGGAGTATAAATGCAGAAGTAGATGTAGATGTAGACAGCGCAGCAAACTGCCTTGCACGAACGCCTGCCGCCAATTCAAAGTCTGACGCTTAGTTCTTTATCTACTGCTGTTTTCGACAGTAAGTTTCTGTTCTGTACACCGTCTGAAATTTACAAACCTTCTACATCCAACATACTGACATTTCTTATAATATTCACGTTCAGGAATTGTGAACACTATGGTTAACAGAAAGAATAGGAAAGATTCAAAGAAGAGCTGCACGATTCGACATGGGTGTGGTGTCAGCGTCAGAGTCACAGAAGTTCTCGACAGTCTGCTGTGGAAAACGTTACAAAAACACACTTTTGTGTAGCGCGGGGATACTTACGCTTTAAATTCCTAGACCCCTCTTTCCAAAGTTAGTCTCTAAACTACTCTGCTACAAATATCTCGTGCAATAGCCACAGCACCGAAATTAGAAATATTTGGGATTATACAGAGCGGTACGAACAATGTTTTTTCCCGCCGAGGTAATAGGAAGATGGGGAGGAAGGAGTGTTTACTGGTACACTGCGGGGCTACGTAGATGTAATGTGGGCAAGGAATGTCAAGAGGAACTTTAACACTGGTACAATTTCCGCCTTTGCAGTTATTCTTACTTGCTGAGTACCTTTCATTCTCTTTTCACAGCAATTCCTTTTTAAAGATATGTTTGTGTTCAGTTAGTACTTTTCACCTTTGATTATTCATCGTGTTTATAAATAACGAAAACTCATCGTTTACATTTTCATACGGATTACAAACATCTCAGAGTGTGACTCTGTGGCTCGGTGGGAAAATGTCAACTTACGCATCTAGTTTGATATTTTTTAAGGATGTATAAGAGTAGCTTTACATTTGCAAAACTTTCAGAAAGCTTCAGGGGATCATTAGAAATTAGCTTTTTAGATTTTTCGGTTCCAATTTCGTCTGCTCCACACAAGACTGCCGCTTTCACGTCTTCGACGTTGGGGATTCCTCTAGGTGTTGCGACAGCGCTAGGGACGGCTCCACAGTCCTGTGCTGGCACTGCGACCTGCATTCATAACGAGAGGGGAGGGGCTGGCATTCGCCGGTCCGGGCTTCTGTGACACCCGCGAGTATGGAACTACATCATTTGGCTACGTCGAATAAGAAAAAAGAAATGCGGTTCTGTTTTGAAGCATTCGCTGACGCTGCTTACTACTAAGCAATTGATGGTGGGTCAGTCCTGCAGCTAACATGAGTATGTATGGTGATCCGCAGTGATGTTTACTGAACGGCACTGTCAGCTTCGATATCGTGATCTCAACTTTCTATGCAGTAGGAGGATCAGGAATTACGCCCACTCAGCTAGTGAGGCCAAATGGGGAGTTGCCTGAATATAATAAGCTGTGGCACTGTCATGTAAGTCGACACTTGGTCTAAATGCAACAAACCGTGAGACAAACCATATTTAATGTTGCGTACAGCGTACAGGCAGACCCGTTACTGTTCGATCATACTATGTAAAGTGTAGCTCGCTTTGAATACCGCCAGTGCTTACTTTTCGTGGTCATATGCAAGAGGTATGCTCTTGTCTTCGTTCACCTTTGAACTGACTTGCCCAGTCATTTATAAGAGGGCCAACAGGGGGTAGAAACAACGCGAGAAATTCTTGCTTGAACATAAATGCAGATACTTGCCAATCCTGCAGGTTTCACTGTTGTATCTAACCACGAACGCCACCTGTGCAATCTCCTCAATCCGTGCATGGTCAGTCGTGGTCAGAACAGTAGGTAAGTTGTGAAGATTTATACCGCATACAGGAAAAGCGAAAAAACGTCATCCGCTAAGTCACAGAGCCCACGAAAATGTGTGTTGAATAACAGGGACAAACGGTTATTGAAGAGGATTGTGGCGATAAATAAGACAATGACAGCTTGAAAAGTCACTGCTGAACTGAATGTCGCAACAATTCACGACCACTGCCAACTCTAAGGGGGCTCCATAAGCATGGAGAGATGGAATTACGAAACCACTCATCAGTCATGCTCGTAACAGGGAAACGTGGCGCCGAAGCCAACAAACGTCGAATATGGTGCAATGGAAGAGTCATTTGGTCGGATGAGATTTGTTTCACATTGTTTCCAACATCTAGCCGACGTCCCTGGAGTGAAACATGGGGGAGGGGGGGGGGTGGTTCGATGATGATTTGGGGAGACATATCGTGGTATTCCATGGCCTCCATGGTTGTTCTGCAATGTCGAATTACTGCCAAAGATTATGTTATCGTTTCGGTTGATCAGGTCCATCACATGGTAGAATGTATGTATTCCAGTGGTGGTGGTGTGGTCCAAGACAACAGGGCCCCTGTTTACACAGCTCGCATCGTCCAGGATTTTTTTTTTTCTGAACACCAGGATGAGTTGTCGCATTTCCCCTTCCTACCACAGCCACCAGATTTCAATATTATTAAGACTGTGGTCTACTATGGAGAGAAGGATGCGTCATGGCTGTTTACCATCATCGTTACCCCAACTTGTCACTTGTTTGCAGGAAGAATGGTGTAAGATTACCGCCGGCCGCGGTGGTCTCGCGGTTCTAGGCGCGCAGTCCGGAACCGTGCGACTGCTACGGTCGCAGGTTCGAATCCTGCCTCTGGCATGGATGTGTGTGCTGTCCTTAGGTTAGTTAGGTTTAAGTAGTTCTAAGTTCTAGGGGACTGATGACCACAGCAGTTGAGTCCCATAGTGCTCAGTGCCATTTGAACCAACCATTTGTAAGATTACCTTGAAAACCGTACAGCGCCTGTATTTTTCCATTCCGAGACGACTGGAAGCTATCTGGAATGTTACTGGGTTTCCTGCAACGTATTAGGCATCGTATTGTGTTTTTGGTGTTTCCATATTTTTGTCCAACCAGTGCGAAATTTAAAGTGTACTCTGAAACACTGCTTGGCAATTTTCAAACTAATAAATCACTGCCAGGGGCGAAGACGCGAAAAGGACAGAAAAACACCTGAGATACTACTCGCAACTGAACCTCGGACCTTCTCGCTGTTGTTGTCTGAGAGCCACAGAGCCACACTCTATTATACTACTGCTAGCGATAAATCATTAGAAATAACAACCGTAAAATATCTAGATGTATCCATTCGGAGCAACCTGAAGCGGAACGACCACATAAAACTAGTAGAAGGAAAAGCAAATGGCAGGCTGAGATTAATTGGAAGAATGTTAACAAATTGAAATTTATTCAGAAAGGAACGGAGTTTTAAAAAAGCCCTCGTCCGACCATTTTTTCAATAGTGCTCGTTAGTCTGGGAACCTTACGGGTGAGGGTTAATAGTGGAAATAGAGAAGATCCAAAGAAGAGAGTCGCGTATCGCTACAGGTTTGTTTTGTAAGCGATGGAGTGTCAAGGAGGTGCTGGTCAAGCTCCGGTGGCAGACGCTACAAGAGAGGCATTGCGCACCGAGAAGAGGTTTACTGACAAAATTCCGAGAGCGTGCGTTCAACGCATAGTCGGACAAAACATTTCTTCCTCCGATATAAGTCTCGCGATGTGACCCTGAAGGGCAAAATCAGAGCAATTAGAACTCATATGGAAGCTCAACAGTAGTCGTTCTTCCCATGTCCTACTGGCGAACTGAAAAAGAAAAAGGATAGAATAGGTGTATATAGAGAACTTATGTGCCACCCCGATTTATGCAGCAGAAAGGTAAAGGGAAGATTTTATACTAAGGTAATGAAAAAGTTCGCTTTATCGCTCCTTCAGTAATTAATTATGTATTTCTGGAGTCTGCTGGGCAGAACAGTTACTTAGATTAACTAAAAATTAAGTTACATCTCGAGGGATTAGTGGGAAGTAAGGCCATTTAAAATTTAGAGGGGCAAAAAACAGCACAGTGCAGGTATATTAACATTGGCGTAAGAGCAAGAGCTCTTATCGCAGTAATCCGAAAATTTTTCGGTTTCAGCGCCCGTCTCCCTCCCACTGATTAAGTACAAATTAAGACACAGCTAAGTGATTAACTTTCTCATCTCAAGAACAGCAGGGAGAACGTCGTCAACACACACACACACACACACAGACAGAGAGAGAGAGAGAGAGAGAGAGAGACACACAGAGAGAGAGAGAGAGAGAGAGAGACACAGAGAGAGAGAGAGAGAGAGAGAGAGAGAGAGGGGGGGGGGGAGGGGGGGAGAGGGGGGAAAGAGAGAGGGGGGGGAGAGAGAGGGGGGGAGTGAGAGGGTTGGAGAGGGGGGGATAGAGAGAGGGGGGGGGCGGGAATTAGTGTCCCAATAAGAGAAAAGCTCGCATTCGCGCGTTGCCGGTTCCCTGAAAAATAGTCCATAGTAACACGGTTCTGCGCCCTCGCTTCAACTTGATTCGGAACAAAATTTACGCATTCATAACGCTCTGCAAGTCTGAGAGGCAGAACGCCACGCTCCGGCAGTCAAAGGGCAGCATTAATTTTCGTTAAGTACCGCCGCCGCACCCGCAGCATTTGCGGTCCCGCACCGACTTCGCGTCTCTAGGATTACGATTGCATTTGCACCCTAGTCGTTAATTGCGCTGGTGACGATAGGTCAAGTGCAGTCGCTCTCGGGCTAGTTTCACTGATAAACAGTTTCAGTGATATTTCAATCTACATCTACATACATACTCCGCAATCCACCATACGGTGCGTGGCGGAGGGTACCTCGTACCACAACTAGCATCTCCTCTCCCTGTTCCACTCCCAAACAGAACGAGGAAAAAATGACTGCCTATATGCCTCTGTACGAGCCCTAATCTCTCTTATCTTTGTTCTTTCCGCGAAATACAAGTTGGCGGCAGTAAAATTGTACTGCAGTCAGCCTCAAATGCTGGTTCTCTAAATTTCCTCAGTAGCGATTCACGAAAAGAACGCCTCCTTTCTTCCACAGACTCCCACCCGAGTTCCTGAAGCATTTCCGTAACACTCGCGTGATGATCAAACCCACCAGTAACAAATCTAGCAGCCCGCCTCTGAATTGCTTCTATGTCCTCCCTCAATCCGACCTGATAGGGATCCCAAACGCTCGAGCAGTACTCAAGATTAGGTCGTATTAGTGTTTTATAAGCTGTCTCTCTGTTTATTTAAAACGCCTACTGTTAGTGTATTGCCAAAACGTGTTGTCGAATTTTGATATCAAACTGAATTTAATCGTATACCCGCAGCACAAAACACGACTCTGCGACCTTTATCAGGACAAACAAAAAAATGGCTCTGAGCACTATGGGACAACATCTGAGGTCATCAGTCCCCTGGAACCTAGAACTACTTAAACCTAACTAACCGAAGGACATCACACACATCCATGCCCCAGGCAGGATTCGAACCTGCGACCATAGGGGTAGCGCGGTTCCAGACTGAAGTGCCTAGAACCGCTCGGCCACACCGGCCGGCTTATCAGGACCGCTGTTCTCTATATACATAAATGATTTGGCGGACAGGGTGCGCAGCAGTCTCCAGTTGTTTGCTGATGATGCTCTGGTGTACGGTACGGTGTCGACGCTGAGTGACTGTAGGAAGATACAAGACGACTTAGATGAAATTCCCAGTTGGTGTGATGAGTGGGAGCTAGCCCTAAATGTGGAAAAATTTTAAGTTAATGCGAATGAGTAGGGAGATCAAACCAGTAACGTTCGGATACAGTATTACTAGTGTCATGCTTGGCACAGCCAACTCGTTTAAATATCTGGGCGTGACGTTGCAAAGCGGTATGAGGTGGAACGAGCATCAGAGAACTGTGGTAAGGAAGGCGAATGGTCGACTTCGGTATATTGGGAGAATTTTAAGAAAGAGTGGTTCACCTGTAAAGGAGACCGCATGTAGGCCGCAAGTGCGACCTATTCTTCAGTACTGCTCAAGTGTCCGGATCCACACCAAGTCGGATTGAAGGAAGACATCCAAGCAATTCAGAGGCGGGCTGCTAGATTTGTTACCGGTAGGTTCGAACAACATGTAAGTGTTACGGAGGTGCTCCGGGAACTCAAATGGGAATCCCTGCAGGGAAGGCGACCCGGCATTTGAAGCTGACTACCGAACGATTCTACTGCCGCCAATATACGTGGGCGTAAGGACCACGAAGATGCGAAAAATTAGTGCTCACACGGAAGCATATAGACAGCTGTTTTTCCCTCGCTATATTTGCGAGTGGAACAGGAAACGATGATGATGATGTTTGGTGTGTGGGGCGCTCAACTGCGCAGTTATCAGCGCCCGTACAAATTCCCAACCTTTTCTCAGTCCAATCTCGCCACTTTCACGAATGATGATGAAATGATGAGGACAACATAAACACCCAGTCATCTCGTCGCAGGAGAAAATCCCTGACCTCGACGGGAATCGAACCCGGGACCCCCTGCTCGGGAAGCGAGAACGCGACCGCGAGACCACGAGCTGCGGACAAGAACAGGAAAGGAAATGACAAGTACAAGTACAAGTACAAGTACAAGTACAAGTACAAGTACAAGTACAAGTACAAGTACAAGTACAAGTACTACTACTACTACTGCTACTAGGAGTAGCATAGGGTACCCTCCGCCACGTACCGTACGGTGGCTTGCGAAGAATCCATGTAGATGTTCAAATGCGTGTGAAATCTTATGGCACTTAACTGCAAAGGTCATCAGTCCCTAAGCTTACACACTACTTAACGGAAATTATCCTAAGGACAAACACACACACCCATGCCCGAGGGAGGACTCGAACCTCCGTCGGGATCAGCCGCACACATTTAGATGTAGATACCGTATAGATATGAACTGATATTAACAAAGCCATCCTCACTGCATTTACTGCCTTGAGAATGACAGTGAGGATGGATGTCGAATTTCGGCTCATTTTGGAAACTTTAACCGCTCGCATCCCCGCAAGTTGTTCTATAGTTCACACACAGGGAAAAGCCTAGTCCTACAGTTATAGATGTACTCTGCGTATCACTGAAGTGAATGACAGAGGATATTCTTTATTGTACCAAACATGAACGTTTCTTACCGTTCCATTAACGGACGGAGCGTGGAATTAGATTTAATGACTGCTTGTACGCTTCCGTGCGAGCTGTTATGCTTTTTTTTATTTGCATCATATCCACAATTTTCTGCCCAAAAAGATGGATGCCTAAGCTTTCTAAGAAGATTCTCGCGAAATCTACGACAAATTTCCGGTTGTGTCTGAGAGTTAAGATTTTTTAACATTTCTCTTACACTCTCTTGTTGGTAATCAAGTATGAAGTTTTGCGTCATACTTCTTTGTATACATTCCACGTCCCCTCTTAAACGCAACTGATACGTGTCCCGTAGAGTTGACCTGTATTAAAGTTTGGGCTGTTACAACACACCTTGCGCACCATTTATAAATTTCCTGTGACCTGTCAGCGGCTGGTGCTTCTGGAATTGATCGAAGCGTTGATGTCACAAGTACGTGCATCGTCTTCTAGAGTTGGTGCGCACGGAATTGTGCTGCTACCATGGTGGTTGCCTGTCTTACTCTGGATCAAAATCTTAGTACAGTGTCACATCCATGTTTCGATGATTTTGCACGAAAGCAGAGTGTCACATACGTCAAGAAAAACTCTACTCTTGTTGTCTTTTAATCATCAGTCAATTTAGGCGCCACAGTACGGGGACAGGTCTCCTTAGTCTAACGTTTGTGCATGATTGCTATAACACTTTCCTTACTAATCCACAATTGCTCTGAGTCCGTTTCAGACACAATAAGCGATTTTATACCAGCGTCTATCATTTTCTCAACAATTAACAATAAAAAAATACTCAACTCACTATGACCATTCAAATTATTATAGTCTAGCCTAAAAATTACAACATTTAAAAGATTCCTGAATGATGAGGGGTTTCCAAAAGCCGCGTTGATGAATGAAAGTGCTTTATTCGCAACTACCGGTTTCTCCTCGCTAGGGAACCTCCCCATCGCACCCCCCTCAGAATTAGTTATAAGTTGGCACAGCGGATAGGCCTTGAAAAACTGAACACACATCAATCGAGACAACAGGAAGAAGTTGTATGGAACTATGAAAAAATAAGCAAAATATACAAACTGAATAGTCCATGTGTAAGATAGGCAACATCCAGGTGGGTGTAAACACATGAGCGCCGTGGTCCCGTGGTTAACGTGTGCAGCTGCGGAGCGATAGGTCGTTGGTTCAAGTCTTCCCTCGGGAGAAAATTTTTATTTTTATTTTCAGACAATTATCAAAGTTCAGGCACTCACATATAATCATCTTCGCTCTCCAAAATTCCAGGACATGTTCAGATTTGCTTGGACATATGCAGGATTTGACGGTTTACACACGAAAAAATTTGAAAACGTTAAAAACATATGTTTTGGCAGAGCACAGACAAAACTGTGCGACTGTGAAACTGTTGCATTCATTTGTTGCAGTTTATGTGACAAACTCTTATGTTTTCACACTTTTTTGGAAGTGATTATCACATCCACAAGAAAACCTAAATTGGGCAAGGTAGAAGAATCTTTTTACCCATTCACCAAGTGTACAAGTTAGGTGGGTCGACAACATATTCCTGCCATGTGAAGCACATGCCGTCACCAGTGTCGTATAGAATATATCAGACGTGTTTTCCTGTGGAGGAATCGGTTGACCTATGACCTTGCAATCAAATGTTGTCGGTTTCCATTGGACAGGCACGTCCTTTCGGCTACTAATCGCACGGGTTTGCGGTGTGGTCGCAAAACACAGACACTAAACTTATTACAGTGAACAGAGACGTCAATGAACGAACGGACAGATCACAACTTTGCGAAAATAAAGAAAGAAAAATTTTCACTCTTGCGAATATTTGAACCAGGAACCTCTCGTTCCGCAGTTGCTCACGCTAACCACGGGACCACGGCGCTCCTGAACGCAGATTGTCCTAGACGTTGCCTATCTTGCACATGGACTATATATATTTTGCTTATTTTTTTCATAGTTCCACACAACTTCTTGTTTTCTCGATTGATCTGTGTTCAGTTTTTCAAGGCCTATCCACTGTGCCAACTTATAACTAAATCTGAGGGGGGTGCGATGGGGAGGTTCCCTTGTCAGTAGAGACGCATCTTCAGGTTTATAATGGTTATATTTTCACAATGTAGATGGACAATTACGGAGTCACAGCATTCGAGAAGTTATCCACATTAAGAGTTAAACAACTTTTTCCTATGTTATCTGTCATTACGTTTGTAGACCGTTGATCCGTAAATGGCAGATCCAAAGCTTCTTTTCCGTTCCGATCACTTCGTTACTTTAATAGTTGCGCTCTGCGACAGTGTCGCGCTGTGTTTACGAAATGACAAAATTCCTCCAGACGTCTGTCAGGGATGCGACGCCCGAATCGATCCAAGAATAAATTTGATATCTTACCCCCTTACAGATATGGCGGAAAGGATATCGTATCACGAATTTCCCTTTTGTTTCGATGAGCTGTGACGACAGGCACACGGAAAACATAAAACTGACTAACGTTGCCCGAAGCAGGAATCCAAACCACGAGCTCCGCTTGACGAAGCAGCGACTATGCCTCGAGTTTACCGAGACAGCCCGAAAAGGATTTCAACAAATCGTCAACACATTTTCTGTTCACGGTTTCTGTTCCGTACGTTTGCAACAACACTGCATGCATCGTCGTCGTTGATTTTCTTGATTAGTATCAAAACTTAGTGTTAATACGTCGTTCAAGAGTAGTATGGCATTCATTACCAGGCACGCTATGTTCTTAATGGAAGCAACCGACAAAGGTACTTCAGAGTAGTGCGTTTGGTGCTGTGCGAAGTTTCTGGCCTATATCTCCAAGTGCATGCAATATCACGCGTTTCTTAATGGAACCTGTCATTTCGATAGCATCCATTGACTGAAAAATACAGACGAACTATGCGTTTTCTTGGATAGTGAGAAACCGCCTGCTTAAACTCACAGGACAACGGACAATACCGAATTAAGGCGGGAGGAATAGGAAAAAAGCTACAACTTGGCTCGTATTCTCACGTATGTGTGTTTAAAATTAGTGGTTTGCAGACCATTAACGGTGGGAAGTATTGAAAAGGGCGGAAAAGTAGATTTTTTTCCTGCAACATTAAATGTCCCATCTTCGGACAGATAGTCAAATGCCTTTTCTCTTAAAATTACGCTAGCTGAAATCGTACAGAGCAGTGAAAAAAGAAGCCATGGAAATAACTGGTTCAACAGTAATAAAAAATACTTCCGACTTTACCGACAAACGTTTACGTCACTCGAAACGACGATGACAAAAAATTCGCTTGGCACAAGATGCGGGGTACTTAAAATAACTGATGACATCAAAGTATCACATGCGTAGCAAGTCTCTCGGACGTACATCATAAGGTTGCCGCGCTAAAACTGCACACTTGTCTTTTTTTTCCCTTCGGAACGCGTCTAGTTTATCATGCGCTCCTTACCCTTAGCAATAGAGGAGCACTCAGTCGTGTGTGCATTGGCTGGAATTTGTTTTTAAATATGAAACAAATTCGATACGTAGAGTGGACGTATGTGGTGGATATTGCGAGATTAACAAAATGGTTCAAATGGCTCTGAGCACTATGGGACTTAACCGCTGAGGTAATCAGTCCCCTAGAACTTAAAACTACTTAAACCTAACTAACCTAAGGACATCACAAATATCCATGCCCGAGGCAGGATTCGAACCTGCGACCATAACGGTCGCGCGGCTCCAGGCTGTAGCGCCTAGAACCGCTCGGCCACTCCGGCCGGGCGAAGATTAACAGTTATGACATGAGGACGAATGGGAGCGAGAACGAAGAAATGTCAACGGAGGGAAAGTCTCTGAAAATGAGAATTAAAATACCAAAAGTCTATTACAAATTACATCCACTTGGAAAACAATGATGGCACAATACTATTTGTTTCGACTAATTCAAATCTGTATGACGACCTGAGGTGTCACATATAATGCTGCTCATATGAAATAGAGGAAATATGGTTCTAAATGGGAGGGGTGGGGTTTTTTTTCATCCTGAAGCACAGCAAAGGCTTAACTTGTTGCTTAAACGAAACTCTAAAACTATGCTGTCCATCACTGTTCGACCATTGCTGATAGCTATGGAAGTCGTAACATCGTTTCTCGCCAGGACTGTAGACATAACCGACAGCTATAATCCGCCTAATTTCATTATTCGACAGCCGTTTTTTTGAAATTGGTAGAGCAGATAAATTTATATATTTTCTCGTGTTTTCTGTTTTCGTTTTACACTATAAAGAGTAACGTAATGTCGAATGTGGGGTCAGTGTAAAAGACTTAATTTAATTTAAATATTGTCTAATGAGCACAGCAATGTTTAGAATGCTGTTTTACTTTTTCACAGCGTGGATCACATCCAATAATTTTTTACGATCACCAGGTTCAGCTTCTTCCAGTCATCGTCCCCAAGAGGGCGGCACATTTACCCCATCAAAGGGGAGCCTTTGGTTGGTTGGTTGGGGGAAGAGACCAAACAGCGAGGTTATCGGTCTCATAGGATTAGGGAAGGAAGTCGGCCGTGCCCTTTCAAAGGAACCATCCCGGCATTTGCCTGGGGCGATTTAGGGAAATCACGGAAAGCCTAAATCAGGATGGCCGGACGCGGGATTGAACCGTCGTCCTACCGAATGCGAGTCCAGTGTGGGGGAGCCTTTGTTTGTAATAGATCAAACAGTGAGTGAAGTGAGCGACGATTGTGCACAAGTGCCAGGATAAGGCACCCAAGAGGTATGCCCTCATTTTTTCAATGGTTTTATATGTAACACAAGGTTTTAAATTATGTCGATAATGTTTTATACGAAAGCTTCATTTGTGTAATCATGGAATTGTTAAGTTACATAGCTGCTTTTTCTCGGTTCACGTGTGACTATGCCTACAGCAAGCGGAAACCGGCAATACTGCAAAAATTATTAACTGTGATCGAAAGCGTGTAAAAATAAAAATGTACGACTAACCTCTCGTCATTCGTGGAAGTTTAGGACTCTGAGCGTTTAACCATCTGTTGAGGTGCTCGTCTTATTATACATATTGGCTAGGACTGGTAAGAGACTGTGCAGATGACAGACCAGATACTGCTCGCCATGGGAAATTCGAGTTAGTTCCACATAGAAGCACGATGTTCCTTCTTTTATTTGTCTCATTTAATTTCTCTGTTGAGTCCAGGTATTCTGTGACTGAGGGGGACGAAAGTGTGGAATACCCCGCCTAGCGCTTTTTGCACCTTCAAAGAGAAAATGTTTGGCCAGTGCCTTCCGCCGATCTGTGGACTGTGTTAAATGTGAATTTCCTGCGACCAGGTAAAAAACAACCAACAGGATATTACGTTCTCGCCCCCTCTGGCGTTCAGAGCTTAATGCCGACCCTTTCCCGCCTCTTGCCTGCCAAATACCGACGATTAAAATTTTTATACATCTGAGTGGTGTCTGTTCTGTGCCGCTCCGTCGGAACAGACACCACTCGTGATGACGCACCTGGCACATATATTTATATGAAATAGATGATGGAGAAAGAAAGTGAAAGTAAGGGTGGGAAACTCGTGACTTCTAGCCGCACAGTGCATTGTGGTAATGCGAAAGCTGAAAATAGTCCCGGATCCGGACTGGAACCCGGATTTATCGCTTCTCGTGAGCGGTTGCCTTAACCGCTTTGGCCATCCGGACACGTTTCATGACAGACTCAAATTTTCAACTTATAACACGCTGCACTGCAGCATCTCTCGTCTATTAACCACCTATTCGCAAATTATTCATTCCCATAGAGTTCGGATGATAACAGTGCATCCGTAGTAAAACAAATATCAAGGATCCGTCACGCTCTTTTATATATAGTATTGTTCTGTGTCGGACACGTCGCGAATCAATAATTTACGAGTAGGAGGTTAATGGACGAGAACGAGCGTGCGGTAAGTTGGAAATTTGATTGGTCAGCGACCGTGTCCGGATGGCCGAAACGGTTAAACGGCAAAACCGGGTTCGAGTCCCGGTCCGGCACAACTTTCAACTTTCGCCATTGCATTACCGCAATGCACTGTGCGAATGGAAGTTACGAGCTTCCCACTCATCCTCTCTCTTTCTTTCCCGATCCTCTATTTAATAAAAAAATTAAAATTTTGAATACCAGGATTGGAATGGGTTACTTAGAAGATTGGTGCGATTTCGCGAATTCAGCCGATGGGACACACCCATTTGCTCAGGACTGTGCACTCTCTTCCGTGTGGAAGAAGCTTACTAGCTTACTTACACAGCTTCAGTTTAAGGTGCGCACGAGAATGGTTTCCTTACGCAACGAAATGAATTCGAAGTTTTGAGACTGAAAGAAAACGGAAAAAAGTGTTTAACGTTCTGTCGACGGTGAGATCATTAAAGAAGGAGTACAAGTTCGGATTGGGATGGAAATCGGCCAGGTCCTTTCAAAAGGACCATCCTGCATTGAGATTAAAAGAGGCCAGGGTGAATCGACTGGGGGCTCTGGAACTATGACCTGACGGGACAATACTTTAGGAGTCTAACGGGTGCAGATAATGTTAAACTGCAAAGAAGGACTGCTAACTACCCTCACATGCACAAGATTTGCATAACTGAGGCAACATCTACCTCCTTACTCTGAAAGCTGATGCAGAAGGGAGTAGAGGAGTAGGACATAACGAAAATCACTCCATAGGAACATCTTAGACAATAACGGCACCAAAAATATCGAAGAACTATTATGTTGTAGAATATCTACGAGTTTTGTCTATAATCATCGCCAAAGTAAAAGTCTACATTTACATCAACACCTACAAGTACGTCTATTAGGCAAGACACATTACTGTGTGTGACGAAGCGTATTTCAAGTATCATTGTCATTTCCCCTTTTCCTGTCGGCCCTTGTGGCCGAGTGGTTCTTCAGTCTGGAACCGCGCGACCGCTACGGTCGCAGGTTCGAATCCTGCCTCGAGCATGGATGTGTGTGATGTCCTTAGGTTTAAGTAGTTCTAAGTTCTAGGGGACTGATGACCTCAGATGTTTAGTCCCATAGTGCTCAGAGCCATATGAACCCCCTTTCCTGTTTCATTCGCGAATTGCGCGTAAGAAGATCGACTGTCTGTGAGCCGCAATATCAGCTCTAATTTCTCTCTCTGATTTTAACTTCGTTATTATTTCAAGAGATGTGTAGGAAGAAGTAATAGATTGATTCCTTTTTCTTGGAACGCACGCACTCAGAATGTTAAAATTTAGCCTTTCCATGGTGCTTAATGCCCCTCTTGTAGTTGGATCAGCATCTCAATGACATCCTCGCGATCAAACAAATCTGAACTGATGAGCAATATTCAGCAAGCGGTATAGTTAGCATCTTCTAGTTACCTCTACGGTGGCTAATTAAATTGTCTGGTGAATCTCCGTTTGACATTGGTATACACCTCCAAACTACTCCGCAAGCCATCGTGCGGAGCATGGCGGAGGGTGCCGCGTACCACTACTAGTAATTTCCTCTCCTGTTCCACTAGCAAATACAGCGAACCGAGCGAGATGGTGCAGTGGTTAGCACACTGGACTCATTCGAGAGGACGACCGTTAAAACCTGCGTCCGGCCATCCTAATTTAGATTTCCCTAAATCGCTTCAGGCAAATGCCGGGATGGTTCCTTCGACAGGGCACGGCTGACTTCCTTCCCCATCCTTCCCTAGAACGATGGGACCGATGACATTGCTGTTTGATCCCTTCCCCCAAACCAACCAATCACTCAAATACAGCGAAGGGAAAAAGCTTTCTAAAAGCCTCCTACGAGACCAAATTTCTCCCATCTATCCACGTGGTCCTTAACGCGAAATGTATATTGGCGGCAGTAGAATCGTTCTGGAGTCGGCCTTAAATGCCAGTCCTCTGAGTTTCCGCAATAGTTCCTCACGAAAAGAGCATCGTCTTCCATCCAGGGCTTCCCATTTGAGTTTGCGAAAAATCTCCATAATACCTGTGTGTAATCCGACCTGATGGGGATCCCGAATACTCGAACATTACTCAAGAATGGGTCCCACTACCGTTCTATACGCCGAATCCTTTATGGACGAGCTACAGTTTCCCAATATTCTTCCAATAAGACGAAGCCGAGCATTCGCCTTCCCTGCTACCAATCTGAAGTGCTCCTTCCATTTCATATCACTTTGCGACGTTAGGTCTTGGTATTTAACTGATGTCTTAGACACGCAGCATGCTACTAATGCTGAATTCGAACGTTACAGGATTGTTTTTCCTATTTATCCGCGTTAACTTGCAGTTTTCTACATTTCAGCAAACTGCCATTCATCACACCAACTAGAAATTCTGTCTAGGTCATCTTGTATACTCCTACAGATACTTAACGATGACACCGCCCCTTACACCATAGTGTCATCAGCAAGACCCCCACGGCAGGATTCACGCGGATGATTAACTGCAATCGATGCACACAGGTGGTCCTAGTTACATGGCGGTTGTGAATAATTCCACTGGCTGACCACAAATCGTGTAGTTACATGAAAGCGGGTGTTCGTTTCATCTACTCACGCGAACGACATGAGTGTACGTTAAGGGTAAGCTGAAGGTTTTAGATCAAATGCTGTCTTGAACGGCTTCCTAAATTTTGTAACATTTGCTCTGTTCAAATATATCGTACACAGTAAAACCCTGTCACATTTCCTTGAAGTGTACTGGACTTTAGTTTAAGACGATGTCTTCCGATTACGCACCAGTCTGCTGATGAATCACACACCTGTTGTGAAATCCCCTACGCATGCATTATTTTGACTAGGTGGCGATGCCAAACTGTATTGTACGATATCCAGAAGTCAAGGAACCCTGCATTAATTTGGAATACTCCGTCTATATCTCATCAACGAAGAGAGCAAGCTGTTTTTTTTTTTTTTTTTTTCCATTGTAGACAGGAGGTAAGTTGGAAACAAACTAGAAGCTCAATCGCAGACCACGAAATACAGTCGCGAACAGTGGTTCAAAATACTTGGAAAAGCAAGAGCTGCAGTTTCGGCCAATGGAGCGACTCAGTATTCGCTTGGAGCTATCTAAGGACCATGGTGAAGAAAAATTTGAAACCCACTCGGATCGCCTACGAATCCGGACGTGAACACAGCACATAATTCGGAACGCAGCTGAAATGGCTACACGTACTTGCTCCTCTTAATCAGAAGAGTAAAGCACAACTTTAGCGTTCTGTCATTTGAAAAGAGAGCCGTGTGGATTTAAGTAGCGGGGAAACTCGCAGGGGGCCGGGTATGTCGGTAGTCTACGTCCTGCTCACTGAAGCAGGGATGGGTCAAGGTCTGCAACGGAAACCGCGGCCAGAATTCACTTGCTGCCATTCAGGGCAGAATAAAATGGAAAAAAAGACAGGTGTGGCCCGGATGAGGACAGGGCGTTATGCTCCGAGTCAAGTGTTGCAATACTCGCATGATGTGGTGAACCGTACACCACACGGCAAGAGACAGTCATTTCGTGCGACGTCTGCTACAAAGGGATTATTTGCTAGACGTCATTAAACCCAACAGGCCAGTCTGGATATGGTGGTTAAGCTCTTTCTCTCACTGCATCTCGTTTGTGAGGATGATTGTTCGATCAGGCAACGGTGTGAACCCAGCTCCGAAGGAAGAAAGAAAGGTTAAATTTTAACACCTCTTTGACAGGGAGGTCATTAAAGATGGATCATTTGCGTAGTTGGAGAAAGACTGGCGAAAGTGTAGGTGCGATCTTTTTCGAAGGACCCTGCTGGAATTCGCCAGAAACTATTCATGAAAATGACGGATAACTTAAATCAGGATTGGCGAATGGGGATTTGAGTTCTGTCTCTTCCTACTGAGAAGTGCCTTATCATCCTCTGCGTCATACCAAGCAGGGTAGCGTAGTGGCTAGCACACTGGTCTCGCATTCGGGAGGACGGCGGTTCAAACCCAGTTCCAGCCAGCCTGATGTAGGTTTTCTGTGATTTACCAAAATCGCTTAAGGCAAATGCCGGGATGGTTCCTCCGAAAGGGCACGGACGATTTCCTTCTCCATCCTTCCATAATCGGAGTTTGTGCTTGGTCTCTAATGACCACGCTGTCGACGGGACGTTAAACACGAATCTACTCCTCCTCTGCACCATGACTCTCGTTTCGGTCCTCAAATGAAGGAAGTTCATCGACGATGAGGTCATTAGAGACGGAGTACAAACTACGAATCGGGAAGCACAGGGAAGAAAATCGGTCGTGTCCTGATCAAAGGAACCATCTTGGCATATGCCATATGCGATTTAAAGCAATCATGGAAAACCTAAGTCTAGAGGGCCGGATGGGGATCAGAATCGTCGATCCCCAGAATGAAAGTCTGGCGTCTTACCACAGCGACTTGAAACTTTTCGGGAAATATTCAGTAATTCGCCTTTTGAAGAAAAAATAGAAGAATAAACAGCTGCCTTAAAAATGTGTCATGTGACGCACTGTTCTACACCTGCTCGCGTTTTGGATCTTCATAAGTGGTCACGAGTGTGCCTCGTGTAAGAGAAGAGCATATTAGAGAGCGCTGCAAACATTACATAGCATACACGAATTTCGTCTCAACAGGCGATTGCTGATTGTCGCCACCGCGCTAAAAAAACACTAGTTCTGGAACCTGTGAAGAGTTGACCGATAAAGATGACAGCGTTAAGATTAAATTTAAACTCTTCGTACACGTAGTGGCTTCTAGAGAGAGCACTAGCTCACTTGGACAAGGATGGTGAAGGAATGAACTCACCACTGCTGATGGAGTGATCCAGGGGAATAACGGAAAAGAATTCTGACTAGCTGGGCGGGGATTTAAAGCCCTCTCCTCCGGAACAAGAGTCCAGGTCTTAACCACAGCGTCGCCTCGCTCGGTAACTAAACGAGCGGTGTAAATATAAGAACAGCAACGAAATATAATTTCCGCTACACTTGTTACTCGAAGGTGAGCCAGTGGGTTTAGCCTGAAACTGGTGTCGAACTGGATTTGGAGGCAGCGGACGGAGCCGCACAACTGAGAGTTGTGCGACAGCGCGCCGTGGCGCGGGCGGCACAAGTGGTAGCGGAAATAGTTCCTGTCCATATCAGCTCAACGAGCTGCTCACAATGGATAGGAAGTGGGCAGGAACCTGTTGCAGTTCTCGTCGCGAGTCCATTTAAGCACACACTACACTGCTGGGCGAATCCGTTCAGTTTAAAAAAGCAATGGCTCTTTTCAGTGTGTGCATAAGCTCGCGTACGACGGTTTGCACTGTTTTGTAGAAAGGACAATCTTTTTTCCGATGCGCAGCAGCAGCAGCAGCAGCAACAACAACACAACAATAATTTATTCTACTCGTACAGATATACCAAAGTCCACAAGTGCTTCACAATTATTTTACTGTGTCTCTGGAGTAGACCTCAATGTGACATTGCAAACTTTTAGCATATTTATATAAATTAAGTCAGACACGATTCTAAGTTTTCAGTAGCTAAGTTTAGTTTTTTAACTCATCTTTGGATTTAGCGCATACAGTATTTTTCAGCAACAATTGAGACTGTACATCTAACTTTCGTTACTTTTCAGCTGGAACATCATCGAGAGAAAAGTGAGGCTACGGTGTAAAAACTTACTTGCAGTAATAAAGTCGCCCATCTCTGTTGACATGCACGGTCCACCCTGGCTTGAGGCTCTGTTGCAGCTCAGCCAGGTAAGTTGTGCTCGACACAGCCTGCTCTGCCACAGGAATGACATCATTCCAGTTCGGCTGGAGTAACATGGGCACCCGAAACCCCACTTGCAAATTCAGATCCTGCAAAAATGCATGGAGAAAGTGAAAGCAGCAGTTAGACAAGCGCTGCACTGCAACGCAGCGCAGTTCTTGCAGAAAAGTTCTACGATAGCTAGATCTGTTATCTGCGTGTCCTAGGTGGGAAAAAAATTATGGGTACCTGTGTTTTTTACAGATATGAAAACTGTGGCTTTGCGCAACGAGGTATTCCACAACCAGTAACTAAAGGGCACACAATACGTACTCGAGGCTATAATACAGCTGAAAACGACACTTTCAAGTAAATGCCTGATATGTGTTCACTTACAAGCAAGAATTTCGTATGCAGAGTCTAGGAGAGTGAACAGCAAATGTTGTCATGCCAAATAAGATCGATGTTGCATTCGCGTAAAGCAGTAAACAATTTTTTTAAGTCAAAAGTTGCATCATTGACAACACAACAACAATCATTCCAAACTAATCAATTGCACTTTACGTACCTTTCATTCAGCTGTGTCGAAGCTGACACAATTTCGCCCCGTTGTTTATTGTTACACTCATGAAAATATTCTGTTCCAGTTATGTATTCAGGAAGTTGTTCGCAGTCGATAACAAAAATAAGCATATCAAGAATGTGTAAACAAATCGTTGGTTTTCAATCCCGTGCAGCGCTATTCTCTTAACACAAACACGCCCTGCAACAAGCAGCAGCTGTCAGCCAGCACTGCAGTTGTAGCACAACTCCTCTGACATTGATGTCGCTTTCCGCCTGCGCCTTGCGAGCGAAGCGCTGCCGTGGTAAGCCCCTGAACTACGTCCTAGGCCTTCAAAAGATGGTTCCAGCAGGCCGCATGAAAACGAAGCGGTAGTTTTCATGGGCGCCTCTCGGCACAGCGGACGTATTAAGCTGTAATACGTAGAAGTCATACGGCTTAAATAACAGAAAATTATTGGAAATTGTCTACGCAAGTTTAAAATTTTTTAGTTTCGATAAAACAAATAGTTCCAGATCGTCTCACTGCCGCCATTATATTCACTGCCAGTTACATTCGCCGTTGAGTGGCGGTCTGTTTAATATTTCGGAAACCAACAGCAGCTAACGTAACCAGCTGAAAACGTCTGTTTTACTTTTCAGTATCCATTCCGACTAACACGATGTTCTGTCCTACTATCAAGTTCAAAGAACTATTCTCTGGGCATTACACTATTTCGTTAACTTATGTTGCAAATACGTCCGTGTCAAGTTACAACGCGGTGAATTCTGAGTTCGACGCTACCTCGGTGAGAAGCGTGTTTCATTAACCAGGAACAGTTATCTGCGAAGTGATTACGGTTTGCCGGAAAGAAAAAAACGTATTTAAGGCACTGGTAATTTCTAATCTATGATGGAGATTGGTTCAGAAATAGTTGGCAAAACAGTAAAGTGCCACTATGAGACCTAGTTCTTCTAAAACCTACACCTCTATGGCATTATTATACTTTTCATGCCTGCAAATACAGGAAAGCTTTGCAAATATGTGTTCTTTGAAGAAAATGTGGCGTACTTTAACTACATTCCTAATTTATACTTCGCAGTATCTAAGTGGACAACTGGATTTACATCATAAAGCTGCTCAAACGCAAAATAAACGTTTTTATCACAAGACATGAATTAATTTTCATGAGAGATGACAGATAGTGAGTTGGAGAACGTAGTCCAAAAAAAGGCGAATGATGCTTGTTCAGATGCAGCATTGGTGCAAAGCAACAAACTGACTATAGCTGTTCTTAAAACCACATATATCCTTCTGAAGGGAAGACTTTCTCTTGCCAGAAATCCTTCCCCGAGGCTTGGCGGAATACCTGTAAAACACAGCACTGTTTGTAGATATTTAGGCATTCTTCTAGAGGAGAAAAGAAACTTTCCAGAACACGTAAAATCTGTTACACAGAAAGCGGCCAAAATTATGCATAAGACTGCCCTTGCTGACACTGCTGACTAGAAATTATCGCTGCATGTGGTACGGTCATATCACAGAGCTATCTTCAACGCCACAGCGAGCTTCGACGCTACCGTCTGGGCACTTCGCCATAGACAAGGCAGTTACAAAACGATACTGCGACGAATTCAGGGGAGCGTACTTCTGAGGATCATCGGTGCCTTTCGTATTACACCTGTCGAGGGTTTACTGATGATCCTGTGGATATGTGCGATGAATATTGTGGTACGTTGCAGGGCACCGCTGTATTGGTTGGGGCGTGAGCCATATGATCGTGTGTACGAGATCATAGGAACGCATATTACTGATACAAGACGTTTACAAACTTGGAAGTTACAAGAATGGCAGTCTGACTAGGACAAAAGGAGCACTGCAAGACGTTTTACAGCATATTCCAAAGCATCAAGTATAGGCTCAAGCTGTGCGACATTTCCCCTGCTCGAGGTATGGTGCACCTATTAGCAGGTCACGGTCCATATCCCAAACCTATGCATCGAGAGGAATGTAGTAACACACCAATCTGTGAATGTGGAGAGGAAGATTACGATGCTCATGTCGTTCTCACATGTCCCCTTTTTTAGGTAGAGAGAGGCTGCAGACAATTAGACTGCGACCTGCAAACAGTTGTAAGTGACCAAAACTTGTGGACTGAAGTCGGTATGATAGCACATAGGATATCTAAAAGGTAAAAAAGAAAATAAAAAAGAAAATAAAAAAGAAAATAAAAAGAAAGAATGGTCTGTCCACCCTCACGGATATTCGTAGACTCGAGGACTGCCGAGGCGCCGGCCTGTGTGGCCGAGCGGTTCTAGGCGCTTCAGTCGGGAACCGCGCGGCCGCTACGGTCGCAGTTTCGAATCCTGCCTCGG